>NC_067164.1:23975059-24240059 GCF_903995435.1 Acomys russatus | reverse complement strand
GAAAAAGAAAAGAAAAGAAAAAAGAAAAAAGATCCATAAAGCTCAAAGCGGTGCATTCCATTATGTCTTAGATGCCCTCCCTCTGGTCTTGAAGGAAAACATGTAACTTTATTCTAGTCTCCCTTGGTATTGGCTTCAATTTCCTTTCCAAGTTTCACAAACACACAATAAGCTTTTGATTATCAAGATTCCAAGTGCTCCCCTAGACAGCCAGTGTGCATTTTATGAAGGGAATCACTAAAGAAGCAACTTGACTCCATCCAGGGAACACTTTCGAGAGCCTTAAGCGACCCCTCCACGACTCTGGAGGAAACCCGGAACACTCTGGCCTTATTTTCGCAATTGCTTTGGTATCTCCAGGGAAATGCATGAAGGTGTTATTATTTATTAGTGCCCACGTCATGGCAGAAAGGATTCAAGGCAGATCAGGAAGATATGTGTGATAACACAGATGGAAAGAGAGGAGAAACTGATTTCAAGTAAAAAGTATAAGATGTATAAGAATTATATAAGAATTATATCAGCATTAATAACATTAGGGTACAAGAGTATAGCATGAACATGTATCCAAAGAGGGCCACTCTCTGGCTCAGGAGGAGGATACTGTTTAAGTTTGCTTTTTTATGATGTTCACAAGATCAAACCCAACCAGATGCTCTGAACAAGTGTGGCTGTGTGGAAGAGACATCTCTTGTAGAGGGCGATAGAATGAATAGCATCTTGATTTGTTTCATGGGAAAAAAACCCGTTTTTTATAAGGTGTTATATCTTATAATATTCCTTATTGGAGGCTGATTAAATCATTCTAAAGAATATTTAAGTAAAGTACTTACTTTTGTACAGTGAGTAGAAGTGGTAAAAAGAAATATTTAGTGATCTGACCAGAAATAGCTCCTATTGACTTTATCCAAGAATGGGTTCAGCGATATTTGGAAGAATGGGAGAATTCCATGTCCTTCGTGATCATTTTCTTTGTTTCAGCTACTTAAAGATCACGTGTGATGTGCAGGGCACATGCTGAACTTAGGCAGTGACGTCTTTACACACGGTCTTAGTACTTATCTTTATTTGAAGAGAAAAATGCCGAGTAGAGTAGATGATGTAAAAAAATTGATAAACAATTATCACTACCATAGGTACGCTAATGGAAATATCCAACCGGTCAGTGACAATTAAAATGAGAGTAGATGGGTGGAAATTATCCAGTGTTGGGTGGAGACTGTGGTATGAGGAGGAAAAGAGAGAGGGTAGGAGGATGGAGGGAAGACGGATCGGAGAGCAGTCAGCAGGGCAAAGAGTACACATGTGTGCCCTGGAGAAGATGGACTTAGGTGCTCCTGAGGGCAGAGAAAGAGAGGGGACAGCATGGCTGGAGACTGCGGTTGGGGGGGGGGCAAGAAGATGAAATGCAAGGCCTTACAGGATGGGGTTAGGAGTTCACACTTGAACCAAATAACTCTCAGAAGATATCAAAGGATTTGAAACAATGAGAATTCCCCCACTTGGTTTTTGTTTGTTCATTTGTTTGTCTGTTTATAGACAGGGTCTCTTGTAGCTGAGGATGACCTAACCATTTGCCTGAGCTTCCTGTGCACTAGGAAAAACAATAATATTCGGAGGTTTGTGTATGGTAGGCAATCGTACAGCCAAGTGAGCTACATTTCCAGTTCCTGTTATTCTAATTTTAAAAGTTAGCATCCAGGTATGATGACATACCCATGTTGTCCCAAACTCAGGAGGCTGAGGCAGAAGGGTCATGAACACAAGGGAAGCCTGGACTTTACAACAAAATCCCGTCTCCCCTCACCTCCAAAATGCTGTTTTTATTGTCTGAAAATCACTCATTATGTGAAGACTAGAAATGTTAAGGTGCAAGTAAAGGTGCACAGGAGCCTTAGAAGCCTCTTGTGTTGCAGAAGGTTCTAGAAGGTTTGTGTGGATGGGGCTGGAGGGTAGAAGGATGAGGTGGGGATGGAGTCAAGAGATGTTCTGGAGTTTACATTAACAAGATCAGTATTTTTTTTGCATTCAAGGACATAAGTAGCCATTGACTAGCAGTAATTTTGAGAATGTATTTCCCAACAAGTCCTCAGAGGGTAGTTATTTAAGTAGCAAGCTAAGCGCAGCACTGTGTGCTTTAAAAGCTCAGCTGAGGGCAGAATGAATAAAAGCTAAAAATCCTTGGATTGAGGCCATGTCATCTCCCCTTGTCAATGGATTGACAGGGTCCCAGGCAGGGTTGAGCTTCTATTCAGGAAGAAATTCTGTAAGTCTACCTGAATGCACAGAACCAGTAACGAAGATGGCAGTGTCCTCTGCCAGACAGTGTAGGTGGTAAGACTTTAATTAGACAGTTTAAGAAATAGTTTTGCTACCACTACCATTAAGAAACTTTGTAAATCACTTGTGCCACCCTTGAATTCCATTGTACTTTTGTGTGACTTTCATGTGCTCTTCCAAAAATAACCTGAAGAACTGAGTGGCACCTCACTTTTCCAAATGAAATGTGGGGGCTCCAAAAGACTAACAGATTGAAGATGGAGGCTGGAGAGATAGCTCAGTAGTTATGAACACTTACTGCTCTCCCAAAGGATCTGAGTTCAGCTCCCAGCATGAAAGTCTAATAGTTCACAATGGTTGCTAGTTCTCACTCTGAGTCTAATGTCTTCTTCTGGCCCCACAGACAGTTTTTATTAAGATCATACATGATAGAGTAGTTTTTTTTCATTATTTATAAAATACTTTATTAGTTTTTGTAATCAACCCCTGTAGATAAGAACTTACATATTTAATACAGTGCATTACCCCTGTACAAATGGGAAAAAAAATTAAGTTCAACGTTTCTAGACCAACATGGCTGATAATTTCTCTACAACACCAACTCAACATGGTAAACAGGGATACTTTTTTCCAAAGTTGACAGCACAGCTAAAGTTTCAAAAAAATTAAAATTATATAGGTATATATATTTACATTTATATAAAAAGAGCAATAACAGCCGTATGTTGCGCATTAATAGCAAAAACAGCTTTTCCAGGTTCTGCAGTTATTTAAACAAAATTGTAGAGACATTCAGCACACTCAAAAAAATAAAAAATAAAAAAAAGTAAAACACAAAATCCCAGGGGAAAAAACCCACAGTTCTATTCCTCTTGTGGTACATGGCACCATTTTTTTTTTAAATTAGCTTCTCAATAATCATCTGAAAAGAAAACATTCTGAGAAACATCATTAAAAACAGTTCTGATAAAGCATAGTCACTACTACATATCATAAAGCAAGTACAAGCTATTTTACACTCACAGAGACATGATACAGTACTGCCCCTCATCTATAGCACCAGAGGACACCATTTAAAAGGCAGTATTTGAGACTTGGTTCTCTTTTTCCAGCAGAGGGCCCAAAGAACGGTGTGACGCAGCTCTGCAAATAAACACACACTTACATAGGATTGGTCCTGAAACCATGTCTCCATTTCACACAAGCAAAGGCTATATACCATATGGCAAGCCCCACCTTGACACACACAGAACAATTGATAACCTTCATGTAGCATTTGCCCTTGGGCACTGGCCCAGGGATTGCAACCGACAAAGGAGGAAGCCAAAGGCAGGGAAGATGAACAGCACGGAGCGGAGCAGGACTCCCTCAGAGCATCTCCAGGATACTGACAGGAATGTGGATGTGATCTAGTTGCTTTGCTTCATTAACTCCCTGGGACGGGAGATAAAGCTGAAGAAAGCCTTGTACCATAGCCCAACTGTCTGAGGCATGGCTTTCCAAAAACGGTGCTAGAAAAATCCCATATATTTAAAAGCAATTCAGTGTATAGAAAGGTCAAATATAATACCAAATGATTAAATGTTCTTTACTGAAACAGAGGATGTGGTTCCAAGAGCCCCACCCTTCTGTGATAATTTATATGGTTGATAGTGGAGTTTTAAAGTGGTGTGGCCACTAGCTAGCTCACATTCCCTTGAGAACAAACTCTCACCGAGGCTCCTGTAAACAACTCTAATGAACAGAACTCATTGACTTTAAAAAAAAAAGACATAAAAGTCAAAGGTGGGCTAGCTGGAAGAAGGAAACGGATTAATGACAGAGAGTCGGGGACTGCCAGGTCCCAAAGAAACCCAGGTCAAATGTCTGAGGTGCATATTAACTTATCAAAGCTGGTGCCAGCCAGCTCTCCCAGCATCTCTCAGTACCTGTGGCTCCTCTCAGCCATTATCACCCCATCCCTATCTTAAACCTCACCCTCCAGATGGTTGGGCTTCCACTTGCCTTCCCTATATAAGTGATAGCCTGATTCCTATATAACACAGCTATTTTGGCTACATGCTCTCTTGGCCTCTTGGCTCTGCTCTGCTCTTCATTCCCATGTGCTCTCTTGGCCTCCTCTTTCTCTCTTCTCCCCTTCTCTCACTCTTCCCATCTCTCTCTCTCTCTCTCACTCTTCCCATCTCTCTCTCTCTCTCTCTCTCCTTGTGGCCTAGACTATTTCGATGGTTCCATTCAGTCTGGATCCTTCCCGGTGCCTCTTGCTGTTCTCGTTCTTATATCTACAATAAAACCCTTTCTCTCACCAGTGTTGGCACACCTTTAATCCCAGCACCCAGGAGGCAGAAGCAGGCGGATCTCTGTGAGTTTGAGGCCAGCCTTGTCTATAGAGCTAGTTCCTGGACAGCCAGAGCTACACAGAAAAATCTTATGACAAACAAAACAAAACAAAACAATAACAAATAAAACCCCTCCCCACAACTGTCCTAGGAGAGTGCATGTCCTCATTTTTCATTCAGGGACAAGGGAGGACACTGGAGAAAGGAAGTGGATGTGTCTGAAATACACTACATACATGTATGGAAATGAAACCATCATTACATATTATAAATATAGGCTAATCAAAATGTTTAAAAACCAAAAGAAAAAAATTTTCAAACCTTAACATGATGAAAGGCTTTAGAAGAGAAAAATACTTTAAAGACAGCACAGACTTAAATTTTTGCGTAAAGAAAAGTTCTTTAAAAATAAGTTTTAAGAAAGATGAAAATAATAAAAGCTAATAAGAGCATCATTTAAAAAATTATCAGGAAATACTATTGGGTGATGTGAAAAGGGCAGATGCAGACAGTGAGGAAGGGCTGGGAGAGAAGCCCGACCCACTCTGGGTGCTTGGCACACTCCTGCCATTGGGTGTGTTTGGATCTAAATGCAGAAAAGTCACATCTAGGTGTATGGGTACCACTCAGGGAGTGACAGGAAGTGGGCAGGTGGTAGAGACACAAGGAAGCCAAGATACAGCCACAGGCTCACTGCACGAGCTCACTCATTTTCTGGCTATGTACAAGCGTACAAGGCAGATAGTTTGGCTACTCCGCTTTGCCATGGAGGAGATACTGCTTAAGACAGTGAAGGGGTGAATAGGTGCATCCAGTCTGTGAAAGAGCCCGAATCTGAAGCTGCTGATGTTCAGTTTCCCGTTTGCAGCCTATAATTTCCCAAACATATTCAAGGTATTTTCTGTACCACACAGCAAATAGCACTGTGAGTACAACTCTCAACCCTCCTAGCCATTTCATGAGCTGTCACAGCTTGCACAATTTACTTCATTTTCTCCTGAGACTTCCACCAATGGTCTTGTCACATGGTCAGATCTCTGAGAACCCCAGAAGGGTATGTGTGCGTGTGCATGTGTGCGTGTGTTATGATTTACTGTGCCTTGTTAGGGTCCTGCTACTGTCCTGCCAGCCTCACACTTGATTCAATCCCTTTTTTCCCCCTAAGAAACAACAGTAGAAACAAAAAACGCCTCCTCCTCCTCCCTACACAGAGGCACTTCCATAGAGATGCTCAGCCCATTCTTTGGATAGCAACCCCTCCTCCCGGGCCTCCCCTGCCAGGCCACTGGCCCCTCTGCCTCACTATCCGCAGCTGCAGAATCACCATTACATCTCTATTCATTGTTAAGTGACCAGACTACGCAAATAGGAAGACGAATGGTTAGTCAGGGAAATTTGGGCCACCGTGATTGGAAAGGTACAGAGGAAAACATTATGGCCCTACTCCCTTTGAAACATGCTGACAGTTGACAGATGAGTACCCATAAAATGACAAAGGCCTCCCTGTGTATAGCCCTTTGCCACCAGCACTTCTCCCTGGGAAACTAACTACCCTCAACTGTCAGCGAAAAATATTATTATTTGGTTCTGGTAAGCATCCGAACCCCCTTTTCTCTGACCACAGAAGAGTCTGCATTTCGCATGAGTGACGGCTGCTCCCCAGTCCTGGGTGTCTTGATAAGAAATGATGGGTTAGCCTGCTCATCGAGCGATTATAACCAGGAAAGTCAACCGGAAGGCGAAGCTGTATGAAACCTGTCCGTTCTCCGGTGTGACGCCAGGAACAGATCCAGGAAGAAGAAACCCATGGCGTCTTAAAGCCTGTGTCAGTGACCCTAGGGAGCTATGAAGTGGGCCTGCACTTCGTGAGCCTGGAGAAAATAATGCCAAAAAGGTGATGCCCCGGTCTGTCTGTCCTGCAGAGAGCCTTGCTGGTGATGCTGTTTCTGTATGTGTGTCATCTGTTTGTCTGTCCCACCCGCTTTCTATACCAAAGACTGTTAAAAGGGGGCAGAGCGGGGAGGGAAGTAGAGGACACTGAGGGAGGGCAGCTGTGGGATCTGGTGACAAAAGCAATGACGCTACTACAGTTGGAGGTTCTCCTTCCTACAGGATTTCTTCAAGTGGGACGTCCTCCCTTGGGTCACTCGGAAGGTGTTAACCTTTCCAGGTGAAGTGCAAAATCTTTGGCTCAGCTTCTTAGAAGAGGAGTGCAGCCCGGGAGACTTTTCTGTGAGGACAGAAATACTCTAAGTGTGTGCTGCCCGATGGCCGACCGCGTGTGGGTCTCAAGCATTTCAAATGTGACTCTAGGGATCACAAGCTTTACATCGTATTTTACTTTAATTTGGTATGTTAGAATTTCTTTTCTCGCCCCTTCCCTCTCCCCTCCACCACGGAGCTACATGCATGTTCCTGTCTGCTTGGATACCTGTAACTGGCTGCGTCAGGCCGTGCACTGCAGGCCACAGTCACATCCACCCGGATGCAGAATATTCGACCATTGTGATTGTAAGCCTCAGAGGGACTAAAGGAGACATGCCAAGTGCAGAGTTTTCTGAGCTTTGGACCATTTAGCATAGAGATGAGCAGCAATGGCACCCCCCCCCCCCCCCCCCCCCCCGCCTCCGGCAGCTCCCTAGTGGCTCCGGCTTCCTGTCCACAGACCTTTCCCTGGGGCAGCCCCAGGTCACCTATGTCAGCTCCTCGCTTCAGCTGTACTCTGTTTCAGGGTTTGAATGAGTAAATTCTTGGCTGTTTTGTCCTCCAAGCCTGTTTCCATTGGCATCAGACGAGAATTTCCTCCCTGGTAGCCACCTGATCCGCTAGCTGGGACGGTGTTGGCTGGACTTAGAGCCGGTGAAATGTCTGACCAGGTTTTCCTCAGCTTCCTGCCTGGGCGTCTTCCCTGTCCAGTGACACCTGCTGGCTTCCTGTCCCCTCAGCTCCCAGGATCTGCTGACCCTTTCTATGTTTGCTCTTGGGCTCTGACTTTTTGCACCGGCTTCATGGTGGCTCTTTCTATGTCTTGGGATTCCCACATCATGTACTCATATCCCCTTAGGAAGCTGCAGAGTTCAGGAGCGTTTACCTTGTGCAAGAAAGCTGCCTGATGCTTTCGTGTTCTTGGCATAGTCTGCCTTCCAGTCTTTACATGCTTCAAGCTCTATGGCTGTGTTCACATTTTATCAGCTTTGCTTTCCAGCCTCCCATCTCTGCGGGAGAAGATGCTAGCTCTATTTTCTTTCTTTTTACTGCTCACCCCACCCCCCATTATTTTATTTGCTGTTAGGCGTGTTTCCTTATTTCATCCAGCCTGTCTTACACAAGCAGGCTGTCATATATCATAACTAGTTGAACCATAAGTCGATACCTCCAGTTCGAAGGGAAATCTAATATCCTCAATAATAATAATGTCCTTGGTACCACTTCATTGTTAAGCTGGAACGTATTATACTCTTGACTAGACATTTTGCCATAGTCTAGAAAAAAGCAGGTTCTACCCTGTTATCTAAGTCAGGGTGTTTGGATGTAGCTCCATCATTCAGTGGTTGCATCTCAGGGGCTGAAATGAAAGAGCTGAACCAAGTGTCAATCTGTCTTTCTTAATGCAAATCATACTGCAAAACCTTGCCTGTGTCACCTCAAGGGCGTTCACTCTTGCTTTAGGCGAAGGAGCGAGTGGCTTGTCCATCTTTGGGATAACTATCACTTACATGTGCTGGACTCTCAGGCAGAGCTATTGAGGGAATCAGAGAACCCGAGCCTGACTCAAACACCCACAGAACCCCTCTGCTCCCCTCTTGTGCGTTCTTCTCTGCTCACCTATGTGGCCTCTTCTTAGCATTAGCAAATGGACCTAGTAGTCACCATTCTACATTCTCACAGAATTGGTATAAAGACCTAATGAAGTCTGAGAGGTATGAAAATGTTTAGAAATAATGAAGTGTAGTGACAATATAAGATATGCATGTGATGACAAGTATGGCCTTGACAGGGTCAGGCCAGGCCAATGGAAGGGACATGTTATTCATTTGTGGGTGAATATGTATCCTATTCCTCTATGGGCCCATTCACTGTTTTCTTTTAACTTTACATTTAAATGTTGAGCTCATACACCCTTTTTAAAATACATTTTCGGTCATTTTTATCTCTACTAAAACAGAATATTTTACCTCAAACTCAAGATAAAAAAGAAATTTGCAGCTAAAGGTCTCTGGAGGGGAATGTCTAAATGAGTCCATTAACGATAACTAAAAAGTCAGCCCATCGCAAATGGAAAAGGCAGGTAAACATCCACATGTAATGAAATCAGTGAAGAAAATAAATTACTCTCTATTCCTTTCCTCCCCAGTGCCAAGGCTTCATGACAAGGTTTTTGAAACCGAGTATTTGGAGATAAAGTTAATTTTAAATGTGGTTTCTTCGCTATTTAAATAGCAAGTCATTCCACGTGTTTACTTAAATGCACACACAGCGCCACACGAAGTCCAAACACTGGGCCTTTTATATACTGAGACTACACAGTATCAGAACAGATGAACGGCTATGTGATAAGAAGCATGTGTTTGGACTCCGTCTTTCATGGTCCAAATGGAATTTCCGAGATAAAATCCTTGAAGTGAATGATTTTAAAAAGTTAAATTTTTTTTCAATAGTGAAAAGCAATGCTGACAAGTATTCTCATATACAACATTGCCTGACAGATTCCCCTCCAGGTCATAAGGCAGACAATTTTAAAAATTCAATAAATTTTCTACAAATGGAATGATTAATATATATATTACTTGATAGTCTAGTAATTTGGATTTTTAGGAAAAATTAGAAGGTAACATTAGAAGGTAATAAATTATTTTTAAATTAAATCCATACTAAAAGTATTTTTGGCTCAGTTAATAGTTAAAATAGATAATGATAATTTCTCTGTTTCCTAATATATAGAAGCAGTACTTATTAAATAGTCTATCCACTGTCCCCTTTCAATATAACAAAACAAAGTTGGTTCAGAATTTTATTGACCTTGAGAAGTACACACAGTAACAATTCTGTATTAATGAGAATTTTAACACTTCAATGATACTTTACCCTCACTCCTTATATCTTATGAGGCATAGTATTAACAGTGAACATTAATAAGCATAATTTATTATTATATTTTGTTTTCCCTTTCACAAAACTTGAGATATATATAGAGTTGAGGGCCATGCCTATTCACAGCACAAACTTATCTTCTTGTGGGCATTTCTCTTCTTGTCGTGGAGGCAGAGTAGAATGCAAAAAACACTGGACCAAAGAGTATAGCTGTGGGTTTGACTTCTTGTCCTGATGCAAATTTACACTAAGTTTTTATGAGAATATTAAACTCTCTACATTTAAGTTTCTGTGTCTACAAAGTGGCGTTGAATTGGATGAACTGAAAAGTGTAAAAGTAGCTTTTAATCTCCTGATGTAATTGTTGTCTTGGAGGCTTACTGCTGAATGAGCTCACCTTTTCTAGCTCTTTCTGAACTCTGGCTGGCTGGTTCCACTCATCTGTTCTGGCTCAAACACCTCTCTAAGCTGATTGATGCAAACTGGCTTCTCTCAGCTTCTGACTGAATTGCTCTGCCTGGCCTCAAACTAATTATAGCAATCTGTTCTAATCTTCTGGCTCCTTCTCATTCTCTGGCTCATCTGTCTTCACCTATACCTGGCTTGTCCTCTCTACAACTTGTCTCTGTAAAACTGTCCAGGTGAAACTGCCTCCCCTCTCTGCCTCTGCTACCTCCTAAGTCACCTTTCTTTTCTGTCTGTTCTTGTGAGAGTTGGGCTTATCCCATCTTCTCTGACCCATTCTGTCAAATCTTTCTCTGATTTGTCACTTTGTCTGCCCTCAATTAAACATCTTTTTCAAATATGACTGCTCCTTCTACAAACTAAACTTACTTACATTGTGTGGTAGAAAAGATGTGTACTAAGAGCATATTTGTATTCCAGCCAAATCACATAGACCTAGAAGGTCTTTGGATGTGATCCCTTGCCAAAGCAGACATGTCGCTGGGTTAAAATCCACTATAAAAAGTCCCTGTTAAATACTAAATCATTTACTACTCACTAGCAGAAACATATGACATAGAGAAAAATATATGGACATGAGGAAAATGCTTAAACAAATATATAATTAAACACTAATATGAAAAATTAACAAAGCAAATACCAAATGTTTAGGTACAGTTAGAATAAAAATTTAAAGTTGATACTACTTTAATTCTCAAGATTAAAGACAGTAGATTTGGGAAGGGATAAAGTGTGAATACCCATGCACAATACCGATACTAAGCAACAGCCTTTGCATTTTCTTTCTCTCCTCTGAAGTGGCCTGGCACACAGTCATATTTTTCTGTCTTGCTGGGTGTCCCAGGGCCAGAGGTCGTCGAGATGTGATGCTTGTGTCTGCAACTTCACACACTCACCTAGCCCAGCCACAGGCACACTCTGTGAATGCTCAGTCTCAGTCCAGTAACATCAACTTCATCCTTCGGTCTGAAAGTCCTTCCTCAAAGGTTTTGAGTCTGTGCATTTTTTTCCGCTCACCTCTTTGGGGTTACCTCTCAATTAATTAACTCTTTCAGTAAGATTTTAATGATTGTGTAGCAAACACGATGCTAGAAACCAGGGCTGTGGCTGTAGAGTAGTGGTTTTCAACCTTCCTAATGCTGTGACTTTTTAATACAGTTCCTCACATTGTGGTGGCCCTTAACCATAAAATTATTTTCATTCCTACTTCACAACTGTAATTTTGCTACTGTTAGGAATCATAATGTGAATATCTGATATGCAGGGTAGTCTTAGGTGACCCTTGTGAAAGGGTCATTGATGGCCCAAGAGGTCATGATTCACAGTTGAGAACCATTGACTTAAAGAGATGGTTTATTAGTTAGGAGTATTGGCTACTCTTCTAAAAGATCCAGGTTTGGTTCCCAGCACCCACATGGTAGCAAACAGTCATCCATGACTCTAATCCAAGCCTTTGAGGGCACTGAAGGAATATAGTGCATTGACACACATGTTGGCAAAACACCAAAATATATAAAATTAAAAATTAGACCCGGGTGTGGTGCTGTAATCCCAGCACCTGGGGAGGCAGAGGCAAATGGAGTTCAAGGCTAGCTTGGTCTACAAAGCAAGTCTGGGACAGCCAAGGCTACACAGAGAAACCCTGCCTCACAATAAAAAAATTAAAATTAAAAAAGTAAAAAACCAGAGCTACAAATAATGAAGTCATGAGGACAGACACGGGACATATGAGTATGCGTGCAGAGACCCAAAAGCTCTTGTGAGATGTGGCAATTTCCCAGGCTAGTTTGGAAGCCCCTTGAGCAGCAACACCCAAGCAAGGAATTGCAACTTCCTTCTCTAGAGAAATCAGCTTACTTTTCAAGATGGAAGGCACACACCTCAGCCCCATTTCAATTTCCAGCAAGGACTATTTTTTTTTTTTTAATCTCTTTTGTACAAGATTCTGGAGATCCCACTCTCACAGTTGTGTCTTTGTCATTTCAAGGCCCTTCAGTACCATGGTCAAGGATGTAGGCATGTAGGGGAGTCATAGGACTGGAACTACCAAGGTCAAGTCTAAGTCTGAATATCCTGTAACTATAAGATCCTAGGTAGGGCTAGAGAGATGGCTCAAAGGCTAAGAGCACTGACTGTTCTTCCAGTAGGTCCTGAGTTCAATTCCCAGCAGCCACATGGTGGCTGACAAACCATCTATAATGTGATCTTATGGCTTCTTCTATCTTGCAGGTGTACATGCAGACAGAGCATTGTGTACATAATATATATATATATATATATATATATATATATATATATATATTAAAGATCCTAGGTAAATTATTCTACCCCAGTGTTTTCATCCAGGTCAATGGGGATTTATAATGTTAGTATAAGGATAAAATTTATTCATTTGGGCTTCAAACATGACTCATTTTATTTTATTTATTTATTTAGAATACACATGTGGAGATCAGAAGACAACCTGTGATAGTTGCTTCCCTCTTTCTACCATGTAGGTCTTGACCTGGGGATCAGACTTGGTAGCAAATACCTTTACCCACTGAGTCATCTTGTCAGGCCACAGTGTAGTTCGTGATCTGGGCTCCCCATATAGTTCACGAAAGGCCCTTAAAAATGCCAACCGTTAACATGACTTTAATCTCTGGTACCTTGGGTCCGTAAGCAAATATGTTGACAAAGACACAAAAGCAATTGAACAGTGGATCCTGGCTAAAGTACAGGAGGTTTGTAATGAGGCATTAACATCTGGTTATATATATTCCATTATATATGGACACATCTTTCCTTTACATATGTAACAGTTGTTTAGGATACAAACTTTAAAGACTACGGTAAAGTAGAGAGTAGGGTACAAGGAAGAAAAGAGCGGCACTCACAAGCTCTTTTAGAGAGAGGAATTGCCAAATGTAACGCATTAAGTGATCAGTTAAAACAGTGACAAGTTGTCAGAAATCATCAACTGCATATGCAGAATACAGTACGCTGGTGCAAGCCTGGCTTCGATGGAGCTGAGGAACAGAGGTGAGGCTGAGGAGTTTGGCTGGAGGCTACTCAGGACTCTGCCTCTTGATGTAGCTCACTAGCTTACGGAACAAGAAACTCCAGTTCACTCAATGCCAGCAAGGGGGCGCTGTGGGCCTGAGCCACCCTGGCCACACACACTTTTTCTAGAGACCCCACTTCCCTCTAGCAAGCTGTCCAGGCAGGATAATCAATCTCGTCCTCAGCCTTGTAAGAAGTCCTAGGACATTCTATGGTCACCACTCACTCAGTCTACCTGTCTCTGTGCTTACTGATCCCTCTTGCAATTTTATATGTCCAAAGCCTTCGGAGTAACACACAGCAGGCTTGATCACATGATCTGGCCTCTGTAGGCCTCATCCCATTCTTTCTCCTGTAGTTACCACTGTCTCAAATACTAAAATGAGAGCAGTCATGTGGAATATACGTGACATATACACCACAGTGCTGCCAGCGTGTGTCCATTCCCCTTAACTCAGCTGAGGATGAAGAAAATTCTTCATTGATTCTACAAACTAAAAACCTTAAGTCCAATGTACCGGCATGTTACAGCTGCTGTAACAAAGATACCACACTGGAGTATACGCTGTACATCTTACTGGCTTCAACACAGATGCTTCCTTTCTCACCTGTCCTGGAAATTGGAAGTTCAGAGTCATGGTATTAGCAGATTTGGTATCCTCTGAGGCCTCCCTGCAAAAGACCTGCAGATGGTGCCCTCTGTGACTTTCCCTGAGTCTTTTCTCTGTGTATGCTCATCTCTGGTGTCTCTCTGTGTATTCTACTTCTGTTTTGAATAAGAATGCCATTCAAATTGCTGTAAGACTTGCTCTTAAAATTTCATTGTAGTGTGGCAGAGAATGACTTTAATCTTCCCATCTGGAAGCAGAGGCAGGTAGATCTCTGTGAGTTCTTGGCTAACTTGTGGGTCTACATAGTAAACCCCAGACCAGCCAGAGCAATATAGTGAGATCTTGCTTTAAACACATGTGCACGGGTGCACGCGCACGCGCACACACACACACACACACACACACACACACACACACACACACACAGAGCCTTTCATTTTAATGTAATTTCATGTAACTTTAAAGGCCCTAATAGCAAATACAGCTACATTCTGAGCGCAGCACCTTCAATGTGTGACCTTTGGAAGGACTCGGCTCAGGTCTGTGTTCAGTCATCTCATTTGGGTCACAGATTCACATGAACATGAGGTTATTTTAATGAACATTTTAACCTCCAAGGGAAAAAATGATTTTACTTCTATGAGTCTTTCATGGAGGAATCACTATTGGCTGTTCACAGATCAGCGATAATACATGATTCTTATAAATAGGGGAAATTTGTCTCACCCTCTTACAAATATGAATCAGAATATTATGTCAGAGATGTGATGGGATGGAAAACAGTGCCAACCATTGGTTAGCACAGGGTGAGAGGGGGTTGGACCTGCAGAATGCGATTGCCCTGAAAGTTTTTAAGATAGAGGCATATAAAAAAAAAAAAGATTTTGTGTAAAGGTGATTAAGGTAAGAGTATTTACTGCAGATAAACAGCATGAAGTAAAACTTTCAGAGACAATATAAAAGACAGGGAATTGTGCAAACAAAAAATGGCAGAAGAATATTACATGTACCAGTTAAATGGAAATCAAGTACTACATAGCCGTTCAGCCTATGTATGTTGAGAAGGCAAATTCTGTTTTCTGGGTAACACGATAAAAGTGGGATTCAGTTGTACCCTAAACCCCCATTCTACACCCACTGTGATGAGAGTATATGCAATCCAAGGTGAATATCCTGGCCTGCCCCCAAAGTATTCCTCATCTTAGTGGAGAGAGATTTACAAATCATCTTAATGAACGTGTTCCACTTCCAACAAACTTGGGTAGGAAATAAGAGAGCCGAATGGAAAGGGAGTAAAATCCAGTCTCGAGAGACATAGGAACACCATTCACCATCTACAGGGGCAGGCCAGACACTTCACTTCATTAAACCTAATTGTGTCATCCGCACACTAGGAGTAACAATAATTCTTGCCCTTCTAGGCTTGTCTTGGCTATTTATGAATAGAAGAGATAGATGTCCTGCAAACTCTTGGCAAATATTAAGGTGGTACTCAATCCATGTATGTGACAATCATTGTTATATGACATGAATCTGTGTGCCGGTGAGGTCTGATTTTTTAGATAGAGAGTTGATTTGGAAGTGTAATCTGGGCTAGATACACTAAGAATGAAAATGTCAGTTTTATTTACTTTCCAGCTGCCTGGCCACCTCAGAGTCAAGTTTAAAGAACATCATCTCCATTTTAATTAAAGTGCATAAACTATGGCCTATAATGACAACCACAACCAAGAGGACATGGTGTTAAAACTGGTTTTCTGGCAGCATTCCATCTGAACTAGTCAGTTTAATGAGAGGTTGAGAACAAAGCCTCAGGGCTGAGGGCTATTAGAAAAGTACTCCCTTCTAGGCCGGCTCTGAAAATCCAGTTAGCAATAAACACAAGTACTAGTGATTGAAGACCCACATCTGCATAGACTCAGATGCTCCTGTCTCCACCAGTTCCTATAACATGAAACATTCTCACTTCCAGAAATGTCTCTCCTCAAAGCTCAGCCTTGCTCTCATTTTCTTTTCCTTCCTTCCCCTCCCACGCTTTTGCTATCAATGCTTTTTCTGTTGGCAGATGTAGTGAGCATGCCAATACTCTGCATGTGACATGGCATGGCATTGTCCCTGGAATTCCCACATGGAAGAGTCCATCCCTCTTCAGAAGCTCTGGGTTCGGAGTCTCACTCCCTCTGAGGCCCGATCATGCCCACAGCAACCCCTTCCCTAACTAGGCCGTGGAGCAAAACTTGTGTCTTTCTCAAGGACAATGTACTCAGAAGACTGACAATTCACCGATGACTTCTTTTAGAAGGAAACGTCTGCCCACACAGAAGTTTCCTTTATCTGCCTGTGGAACCACACAGGAAGAACAGAATAATCCTCCCAACGCCCAGCTTGTAGAGTTTGGAAAGTCTGATATTTGCAATATGCAAAATTTTGTCTAGTTTGCATTGGCTTTGACCAACACATTTACCTGGTGGTACAGTCTTCACTTCTATACTCTTATTAACAAATATATAAAACAACTTAAGAGATTATCACCATGGAGGAAATTTGCTCGTTCATGTAACTGTGTCTGGGATCACAGCTTAGGACACAGCTCCTTGGATGCTATTCTCACACATGGTCACTGTGAAAAGCGTTGCTTCCCCTCTTACTTTACAGAGTGTCCACCCATGTCATGTGGAGAAGGTTGAAGTTTTAAGAGCTACAAACAACTCCAGGCCAGATGGTATTCCGTTCCAGTTTAGCATCTCAAAGGAAGAGCAGGAAGCCCTTTGATCCATTATCCCTCAGCTGTTCATCATTACGAAAAAGAAGATATGGGAGTTTCCTTCAGAAACCAAGAGAACGAAAAGGATGAGGCAAATGAATGAAGGCGGTATTCCGAGAAGGATGCAGGAATCGTGACAGTGGAAGCAAGTGGTTAGGGCAGTGTGCCACCTTAAATGCCAATGGTCTATGTCACCTCTTAAAACAAAGAGGGCCTGCTCAGGACTAGTAAGCTCCTTAAAAGGCAGCAGGAGATCTACGTTGAAGGGCTGGTGTTTAAAAATAACCAGTTCCATTGGAAATCCTCTTATATACACCACATTACATGGTAATTAAATCTTGGATTTTGAAACTGGGGGTTACAGATATGAACACATCTGCACCACCTACTAGATACGTGATGCGAAGCAAATTCTTATGGCTTCTGTTTTTTCCTCACCAATGGCGTGAAGCTGATTCCTCCTCCAGCAGTTTGGTGTAAACTCTAAGTCCCATAATGCTTCAGAAGTCACCCTCCAGTGTTTAGCATACCCTAAGTGCTGTGAAGATGGTGGCTGGCACTGGTGGTAGTTTAAATGTGGTTTGTAGGGTCGCTTTGACTTTTATTTTTCATTCAAGCCAATTCAATATATTCTAAAATGAACTGAAAACTCTATATGCTGAGATGAATCAGCTCTGCCAATCACTTGGCTGGCTTAAAAAAAAAAAGAACTGGCGGTGGCATCAGTTTCTAAAACCATCCCATCACCCATGGGACGGTGTGTTCACAGAGGGGACACTGGAGGTGCACACACCATAAGGGGCAACAGAAGGAAAATAGCACAACGACCCAAGAAGAATGAAATTCTTGCTGTGGAGTCCTCATTCTGAAGGCAGGGAGTTCTTACTCGAATTTCTAATTTAGAAATTCAGACTAAACACACAGAGCTTACAAAATCTCAACTCCCCAGTCTAAGAGACGCGAGACTCAGATAACATTTATTGCGCAGCTGACCCTAAAGCCATGCACGGAGCTGGGTCAATAGAAAGCCTACCACAGACGGACCCGCTAAGAATCTTCCAAAGGAAGGCTGAGGAGGAGAGTCACCCCCAGTGACTGAGTACACTTCTAGAAGAGTGTCAGGTTTCAAAGGACTGCACTCCAAAGGATGAAGAATTTACTAGGGCACTGGGAGCACGGAGAAACGCACTCACATCCAAAGAGTCGGAGAAAATTAAAAAACGACAGCCTTCGAGGGCCAGCAGATTCTTTCCGTGAAAAGTAAGGCTCCGTCCGCACTCAAGTACAAGCTGGATATTCACTAGCGAGGAGACAGGAAGAGGAGAGAGACGAGTGGAGGGAAACAGCCGGAGCGAGCAAGAGCCGCGCGGGGCTCCCACCTGCAGCACACATAGACACGCCATGCCAGAGTCAGCCTTGCCACGAATCTCGACACCACATCTTTCGCTTCCTCTCCCAAACTCAAAGACATGCCTGAGCTGCCCACTCTCAAAGGTCGTGCGTTTAGTTATAGTTGCAGCTATTTCTGAATCCCAAACCAGTCAAGACCACTGTGTCTTCCCTTTCAGTTTTTCTCTTCTACATACATATGTGACACTGAAGGCGGCTGTGAAGATTTATAGCTCAGTCTAAGGTCGAGGTAAATTACAGATAGTTTTGATTTGGACTCTGTGTCCACAGTCACAAGAACACAGGGCCACAGGGCAAGCAGCCATACAGATATATCCAATGGAGTTACAACCCAAAAGGTACGTCTGGGGAAAGAGACTGTTGCTAATGGTATATGTTAGGGTTAGTTTCTCAGTCAGCTTAACATCATCTAGAATCACCAGGAGAGAGATTCTTAATAGAGGAATTATATACATAAGGTTGGCCTGTGTGCATGCCTACGGGGATTATCTTCATTGTTAATGGAAATAGAAATAACCAGTCCATTGTAGGCAGCACCATTCCCTAGGTACAAGATCATGAACTGTACAAGAGAAGAGCAAGCAAACAGGCCGATGTGCACTTATTTTTCTCTGCTCTTGGCTGTGGATGTGATGGCACTAGCTGCATTGATTCACTGCCCTAACTTTCCCTCAGTGACCGATGGTGACCTAGAATTGTAAACCAGGGAAACACTTTCTCACTTTCAGTTTGTTTGTGTTTTCAGAGTATTTTACAACAGCAACAGAATTAAAACCAGGCCATATGGGCAAAGAAATTACAGTTCAAATATGAAAGAAACTTGACAGAGGTTTCCCCAATTTGACAATTTTAAAGGTTTGCATTTCATAATGAGTAATCATTTATAAAGCTGCAGAAAGTCCTCTATAATTGACCTCTTCTCAGGAGGACAGACTAAAGCATTTTAATATTATTTTATAAAAAATGATATTACTAGTACTGGTAAATAAAATGAATGCCCTTGGCTAAATATAAACTTCAAATACATAGTAAATAAATTTTCAAATTAGTTTTGAATAATGATAATTCATAATGTCTTATATTTATGGGAAGCAAAGTTATATTAAGACACATATATGATATATGTAACTTGGAATGGTTGAGTCAAACTAGTTGATATACCCATCACCTCTAATACATACCATTTATTCCTCATGCCTAACTGAAATATTAGACCGCCTCACCAGCATTTTACCATCTCACCCCTGAGCCCATGCTATCCATGGCCTTCCTTTTGTTTGCAGACACTGACCTCTTTTTTAAAATTTAGTTTCCACATAGAAGAGAATATTCCTCATTATACTTTTACAATATAGCATTTTAAAATAATGCAAAAAAATACTTAATATATCATTTAATTATATGAAATTAAAGTTTAAGAAAACATCTACATTTTAACTTGCTAAACCTAGCAAACTATTTATCGGCATGAAAAGAAATAACCAAGGATTATGTAGTCAACACTTTCAGGGGAGGAGAAAAAACATTAATGAGGTTTGTCTGTTAAATAATGAACAAAAATATTTTTCTTTTTTTTTGTGTGTGTGACATGGGAAGTGCCTATCAGTTTTATCTTACAATAAAAATTCATAGTCACGCTTACAACCATACGTTTTTATAAGAATGCCCCCCAAACATGGGTCAGTCCACATCCCCCACTCTGTCCCACAAAGATACAAATCTGTCAGGATTCCCAGGGAAAGAATGGAAGGACAGCCCAAAGGGGTAATGAGATCAGGCTGGCCAAGCGCATTAAGAGACTGAGGAGGTGTTTTACAACTGTACTAGGGAAAGAAATATCTGAGCATATGTAGAGCCATTAACAAATAAGGGAAGGAGTGAAATTAATAATGACTCTAAAACAGCTGAGATAATGAACTCCTCTTCCAACGCTGTCTCTGGCAAGATAAATAAGAAAATGGAATTTACAGAATTAGGAAGTAATGAAGACCTTGTAAAAAATAGCTATTAATATAAGAGGTGGGTAAAAGAACACTTAGCAAATTTGAATAAATCAGAGAGAGTGGAAAATGTGCCTCTTGGGGCTCAGAGGTGACCATAATAAAGTTACTAGCCCGAAGACCACTGTGTTCAAGACTTGTGAGGGTTCATAGAGGGCACTGAGGAGGAGTAGAATGGGAGGAAGCAAACAAGCAGACCAATGATGCTGTAAGAAGAACAAAAAGTCATTGAAATTATTGAATACCTTGAGGGAAGTAGAACAGCTACTGAGGAAATCCTATAAAGATATTCATTCACACTCACAAGATTGCCAGATCCAGTTAGTCACGTGTACAGTGAGGACCAGGTTTGCAATGGTCTACGTGCTCAGTTACTTTCAGTTGGCTACATGGGTTATTTAATCAAAATCGATGTAAGGAGTCACATAGAACAGTGAGAAACTGTAACGCTAGACTGTGGGCAATGGAAAAACTGAGGGCCGCGTAAGTAGGAGCCGTTTCAAACGACAGAGGGACTCATAGGCCTTGTGTCATAACGTTTCCTACACAGGGTCTATAATTAATAACTTTCACTAAGGAGACACCTCAGCATATACTCCAGAAAATCAAGGGCACAAATAAATTTTCATAAAGGAACTAATACATTTGACATAACTATACTCAATGGGGACAAAGCATAGCCCAGTTCATCATTTTACAGGTAGAAGAGTTGAGCCGAGACAAACCCAATGACTTGTCTATGGTAGCTACAGGCAAGGCCATGGTGGAAACCTAGTCTCTTACTCTTGTTTTTAGCATCTATTCCTTTGTGTTTTGCTGGAAGCTTCATAATGGCAGAAACAAATTATTTTAAATCCCCATTTCTCCAACGATTGACACATACTAATTCAAAAGATACTAAATAACATAATGTAAGGAAGTGAGGCGCCTGAAAGCTCCACGTGGGGCCAAACAGGATCTCCACACACAGCCCTTCTCCCTACCCCATCCTGAAAAGCAGATTTGCAGATTTCCCCACTACATCAATTCTTGTTTGTTGGCTGGTTAACCTTGTAATGGTGATGGAAGTGCCCTTTATAACTGTCTGTTGTACCTACCCCTCTATTCAGTGAGAATTTCAGAGTTTCAATAACTAGCTTCTGGGAAGCTTTTTGCTTCAAGATGTGAGGAGAAAGCATAAAAAGAAACAGTACATTTAATTTAATTAATTATTTGCCTGGATTTTTGGTTCTTTGTTTTCTGTGCTTTGGAGACAAGATCAGCTGTCCTGAACTTGTTTTGTAGCCCAGGCTAGCCTGAAAGTTGCATTCCTGCCTCAGTTTTCCCACTGTTTTCATTTAGGTTGCACATTTCCTTGTGCTGAGTGGAGGGGTTTTTAAAGGTCTTCTCTGGGATATTATCAGTTTTCCAATGTCCAATTCTATCCTCCAGCGTGAAGCCTGAGGCTCTGTATTAGAGGGGTGAAAAGACACAAGGGGAGAATGTGACAGGAAAGGTGGGAGCTGCTGCATTACCTGGGGTGTGCACAAGATGAAGTACTTGAGCCGAGATCTGATGAGCAGACAGAATCCCAGGGCCCAGGCAAGAAGAGAAAGCTCACAAAGAGTTGGAAACAGATGCAAAGCTCAGGAAATGAGCCTCGGAGTTAGATCAACCCACGGTCAAGGTCAAGCCCTGACTAATGGTAGCTTGGTGCACTTTCCTGTGTCATCAGACACAGTCATACGCATATGTCCATGTATATTATCACATAACACAGCCTCACATTCTTCTCCCAGCTCCAAAGCAGACCTAAAGCTAACCTCATGGGTCTCATATACTTCTTAGACTCACTGTGTTCCCAACCCAAGTGGCTTGTCTTTCTGCCTTTCCTATCTTGGTGACGTCATCTCACAGTGCTGCAGCTGTCAAGCCCAAATGTGAGAGACCGTGCGGAGGGCCACTCTCCCATACAAGCTGATCATACCTGCATGTTGTCTGCTCTAGACCCTTCCTCCTTCCAAGACCCACCGCCTCTGCTTTCCTCTCTTTTCTACCTAAAAGCCTTCAGGGTCCATCTATTTCCACCCATGGCTTCCAGAAACCCTCCCCCTCAAGCTGAGAGTGTCATTGCTACCAGTCTTACCACATGCTTCTGCTCCTCACGGTCCCCCAACAGGTCCTCGTCACACAGCCCGCACTCCTTTGTGGGATGCTCAAGGACCTTCGCAGCTGAAGCTCCCTCACCGGTCAGCACAACCCTACTCTGCCTTAGTGAAGGTTTCATGTCTTGTCATTGTCTCACAGGTCTGTTCCTTAGCTCTTTGATGATTCAACTCCTCGGGCTCTGGAGACCACGTCTCCTCCCACATGCCCTCTTGGGTCCATCCACTGTAGAGGCCCAGCTCTGGTGACTCTGTGCCTAGAAGTCTTTCCTGAGCAAGTTTCGCTGCCCTCTCTTCCCAGATGTTTAGTGCCACCTTTGCATTAGATGCATCCTCTACAGTGATCAGTCACTCTTCCTTCCTCCAAGCTGGCTGTTGAGCTCTGTGATGGTTACCTAATACAAGCCAGAGTTATTTAATGAAAGTATCAACTGGGCAAATGCCTCCATTAGATTACCTGTAGGCAAGCTTATAGAGAATTTTCTTGATTCATGATTGATGTGAGCAGACCCCACCTACAGTGGGGCAATGCCACCCCAGGCAGTAGTCCTAAGTTGTGTAAGAATGCAGGAAGAAGGCAGGCTGAGCAAGTCATGAGGACTAAGCCAATAAGCAGCATTCTTCCATGGCCTCTTCTTCAGTTCCTGCCTCCAGGTTCCTACCTTGAGTCCTAGCCTTGACTTCCTTCAGTGGTGGATGGGGATCAGTAGTTGTAAGCTGAAATAATCCCTTCTTCCTCAAGTGGCTCTTGGGCCAAGTTGCCTTATCACAGCAACAGAAAGTATAACTAAAGCCAAACTCCTTGAGGGCAGTAATTGAATTGTCCGCCCTTAACACCTTGGTAGATACATAGTAAGTACTTCTAGAATTGTTGACAAGGAGTATTTCTACTAATTGCAGAATCTTGAACTCAGCATCCATGAATTATATTTTAGTAATTTGTACAGCAAAAATTAATGCTCGACCAATACTATGTGATAATCAATTCCTACTGATGATTTTTCTCTCTGACTCACTGTGGGTACCTTACAGGATAATAAAATTGACTAACCTTTTGCAGGCAAATACCGGAAGTGTGGCAAATGCAAATAAAGACCCCACTAACAAGCGCAGCCTATGTACTGATAACTCAGCTGTTGTTCATGGGTCTTCGCTTATTTTTCTAGTGTCTGCGCTCCAATGCAAAAGCTGGGTTCTGCAATCCTTCCCAGAGCACCCTGCATTGGATGGTTGTCAGTTTCTAGAGACTGAAGGTGATGGGAGGTGCCAGAGGGAGAGTCAAAGGCAGAGGTAGTTGGGTGACAGCCTTATCTGTAGTATGGTGTCCACAGTACTCCTAAGGCTCTGCCTTCCTTAGGACTCCCAGCACCACTTGGGAAGCTCACAGGTAGCAGCTTTGGTCAACCACACCCTTTCTTTAGAGGAGCAAGTGTGGGTGCATATCTACAAGTTGCCCAGGGATTCTCGTAGCTCCTCAAGCCACTCTCATGATTTACACCCCAACTCAGGAAGGTAACAGCTGGCTCACGAGGGCCTCCACACTGACAACAGCATTGCCCTTTCATTCCTTCAACCACTCACATCTGTACAAGTCGCCTGTTATGTTCCTTCCATTGAAAGACCTAGAATAAATAGTTCCTGTCTTTCACAGACCACCATATAAGCTGCATCTGTTAAAGCAACTTTGTTTTCATCTTAAGGGCCATTCCCCCAGTGAGTGAGTATCTGGAAATACTCATAAATCATGACACGTGGATGATACAACCCATACCTCCTAACCCAGTTACGCTGCAGGCCACCTTGTGGTGGGGCTTGGAGTTAGTCAAATGTCTGCACGGCTCTGTCTGGTTAACTATGTGTCCCAAGAAGTCATCTAAAATGAGCCGTGTTTATACAGCTCTGAAAAGGGCTGAGGGTGGGAACTCGCTGCTAAGTGTCCTGGTGACACGCCGAAACACTGACAGACAGTTACGTAGCCATCATGTCTAGATTCTCCTCCGACACCTTTCCTGACAGAGACCTGTTTATCTCACTTT
Organism: Acomys russatus; assembly: GCF_903995435.1. Taxonomy (NCBI): domain Eukaryota; kingdom Metazoa; phylum Chordata; class Mammalia; order Rodentia; family Muridae; genus Acomys; species Acomys russatus. The sequence continues at coordinate 24,215,874 of NC_067164.1, read as the reverse complement.
CCTTCACTTTATATTCAGGACTTTAGGTCAGAATTTATGCCTCAGTCTGGTGTGAGCAGATTCTTTTTCTTAGATTTTCTTTTCTTTTTATTCCTCTCTTTCTTCCTGTGTCTCCTTCTGTCCTCCTTTGTGCTTGTGTGTGTGTGTGTGTGTGTGTTTGTATGTGTATTTGTGTGTGTCTGTGTGTATCTGTGTCTCTGTGTATGTACCTGTGTCTTTGTGTGTGTATGTGCGTGTGTGCATGTGTGTGTGTGTGTGACACATCAGTGTAGATGCCTGCAGAAGCCAGAAGAAGAATGATGCTTGGAAGCGAGAGACAGTTTTGAGCCACTGATGTGGATGCTAGGAACCAAACCCAGGTCCTCTGGAAAAGCATCAGATGTTCTTATCCACTGGGCATCCCTCTGGCCCCTGCTGTGTGCTTTAAGACAATGCTTGGCTTAGCTTTCATTCTTATTCTTGCAGACTGAGAAACTCTGAGAAATTTTCAGATTTGAATGGGTTATAGGTCACACTTGGGGTCTGGATCTAATGATGGTCTCTCTGGCAAATAGGACAATAATGCCTTTTCCCCAAGGCCCCATCCTTAGACACTGAATGCACTGCCATACAGAACTGCAGTTGTGATCAAGGACCGCAAGACAGAGTGATTGTTCTGGATTTACCTGCGCAGACTAACTAATTATAGAACCTCTTCCATGAGGAGACAAGGTGAGGGAAAATGTAGTAACAGAAGGGAGGCAAAGTGATGTGCTTCCTGAATGTTCCATGAGCCCAGGAGTCCAGGCTCCTTCTACAAGCTGGAAAGGTCGAGGGACTGAATCCTCCAGAGCCCCCCGGTGGAATGCCACTCTGCAGACACCTGGAACTAACCCTTCCAGACACATTTTAAAGTGCTGACAGCCAGATAATACAACAATGCGTTTCTGCTGTGCCAGAAAATACATTTGCAGCCATTCATTTTAGCAGAAAGAAATAGCATGGTCTCCAGAAGCACGCTGTAAATACAACACCACGGTCTGCTTCCTGCTGTGTACACACATGTATGCATACATGTGTACATACATGTGCACACGGTCTTCCTGAGGACTCCCAAATGGAGCTCCCCAGCTGAGACAAAGGCTGCTCTCCAAAAGTGAGCCCATGCGTGAAAGGCAGCCGGGCATGCCAGGGTCAAGATCGCAGGTCATTCTGATGACTCCTCCTACTCAGGAAGCTGGCCTTTGCCATAATGGGAAGGAAAACAGTCTCAGATTCCCAAAAACTGAACTTCTAGAAACTTCTGCTTTGGCTTTTCCCTCCCATTGTCCCTCTTGTTCTCTCCCTTATAACAAAATTAACCTCAGTGTGACCACTAAGTTAAATCTTGAACGTTTCTGATTTATGATAAATTGACAACCTACAGGTGACCACCTAAGATATGATTTAATGACATAACTGCCCATAGGAATGGAGACAATGCAATGAATGCAGCAGCGTGGATACTGAGCCAGGCAGAGGCATTGGCTTCTACAGGACTTCACCAGCTGAGCTATGCACAGCCTCCACGACAGAAGCAGCCACGGCTTTCCTCCCCAAACCAGCGACCGGCATGTGAATTCCCTCTGCTTTTAGGTAATCACTAAAAGTAAAAAAAAAAACAAAAAAAAAAAAAAAAAAAAAAAAAAAAAAACCACTGTGCCCATCTAAAGAAAGACAGACAGAAATGGAGAGAAGGGAAGGGAAGAGGAGAGGAGAGGAAAGGAGGGGAGGAGAGGGGAGGGGAAAACCTCATTTCAATCTTCCTTCTGTAATGTCTGGCTTAGTACCTTAGCATTCCACTTTTTCCCTTGTAATTAGTCCATACTGCTAAGGTGGTGGCATTAATCCGGTTAGTTTTTGCTGAGAGCCTGGTAATCAGAGATGCTCACTCTCACTGGCATCTCTTCTTCTGCGGTTCTACTCCTCAGCCCTTCCAGTCTGTCTCTCATCCTTATCTGCACTTCTGAACCCTCCTGTCTTCAAAGCAAGCACCACAACAGCTCACCAACAAGCCTTCCAGGTAGCTCAGCTAGGCACGTAGCCCTTCTACCCTGGCCCTCCAGGCTTAGTCCCTCCTGGGTCTGTGAAGCTGTTCTTATGCCACTGAGGATGTGGGCCTCTCTGCTTCCTTCCTCATAGAGCTGCTTGTGTACTTATCCAGTCTCCATCTGTTGATTGAATGTGTCCTGAGGGGGCAGTGACAGGAGTGGGACACTAGACGTGATGTCGACCTTCACTGGGCAGACAACAAAGCCTATAGTTTTGGGGATCATGAATTCTTTTGTCTTGATATCTCCTAGCTTTCTGGTCAATTTGGGCACATTGTTTTCTGTTTATAATCTCAGTTTCCCCAAGTACCAACTCACATTTGTCAGAGACAAAGAAGGTAACATACAAACTTAACACAGTGCTCACCACACCCATGTCTACACTTGTGTACACACACACACACACACACACACACACACACACACACACACACGAATGCATAGATTCACACTGAGAGATTTAATTAGAAGTTACCAGAATCTTCTTTCTCCATATAATATTTCTTCAAAGTTTTGTGAGACAAACATGTTAGGCATACCAGAAAATTGCAGAAGAATTCTATAGACCTAGAATCACCAAGGAGAATGTTGTAACCTTTACTTGTTTCTCATGAGAATCCCCTCTTTTCTACCATGAGCACATTAGCCTTAGAGAGCGCCATAGAGAGCCACCTACCAACACGCCAGACTGAAACACAAAAGGCCCCAAGTTTGTTGATAATCTCACTAGGCTCTCGGCCTTGAATCTCTACATCCAGTCTTCATGGTTCTGCACTTGTTTTCCTACCCATGATGGCAACAATCCACTCCTGCACTCCATGGGCTATTTCAAGACCTGTGATCCTGACCACGAAGTACCAGGCTGCCTTTCATCATCGCTAGATTTGCTTTCTTTGGGACAAGCAGCCTTTGATCATCTCAGCTGGGAGAACTTCATCAGGAGTGCTCACTGAAGACTGTGTACACACTGGGTATTGCCCACCTACTGTCTGCCCTAGGCAAGGTAGAGGCTTGTGGACTGTTCTGGCTCACGCCAGTGGTGTTGAAAGTTTATTTCTTTTTAAAGTCCAGCTCCCTTTATAATGACTTGTCAAGGGGCCAGTCTCCATGACTTGATTGTCAAAGGGGCACCACACCAAGATCAAAGCGGCTAAGAAGATGGAAGGGAAATGTTAAGGTGACAGAAAAAGAAAAGAGGAAAGAGAGAGAAAGACAGAGACAGAGAGACAAAGAAATGGAAATACAGAGACAGACAGACAGACAGACAGAGACATAGGAGAGAAAGGAGACAGAGAGAGAGGAGAGAGAGACAGACAGAGAGACAGAGAGGAAGGGAAGATAAAATGAGCAAAGGAAGACAACGGAGACAGGATAAGATTGTCATGTCAGCTGCAGATGTCTTTCTCTGAGTTCATCCTGTCATAGCCAGCCACTTTATGTTCCGGAGGCTGTTGGCAGCAGGGGCTCCTGGGCAGTCTATGTCCCCAAAGCAAGGCCAGTAAGCTTTCAGGGGCTCAGTCCTGATTGCTGTCTCTGGACTCTGAATACACATTTCCCACTGGGTTCTGTTTGGCTAGTGTCGGGCCTCACAGCTGTTCCGATTACTCAGTAGGGAACACCATGTCTGTTCTCCTAAAGAATTTGACAAATTAACTATGAACAAAGTTGCTTGGACATGACATAGAGTCTCACATGCTGTGTCATGCCAAGATGACGCTTGTCAGCATGCTGCTTTCACAGATATGAAAAGAGAATTTCCAGGACCCACCAAATAGATGGAAGTAACACTGTGTTTAGGGAACAAAGCAGGAGACAAGGTGAGAGAAAAGGGCAGCATTGCAGGCTGAGACCAAAGTCCCAGGATACCCCTATACCAACAAGGTCAGTAAAGGAGTTCACCAGTGAGAGGAGCAAAGGTGTTTATACTAAGCAAATCCCCACTGATTGGTATAAAGCCTACATTCAAGGATCAGTGACTTAAAACCAAACAGTAAGAGAGAAACTCTTTGACAGTTCACACTACTGCAGAGTTTGTGTTTGGGATATTGTCTTAGTTAGGGCTTCTGTTACTAATATAAAACACTGTGATCTAACGGAGCGTGGAGAAAAAAAAGGGACTGTTTCGGCTTACACTCCTAGACCACGTGTATCATGAAGGGAGTTAAGGGAAGAATTCCAGACAAGAACCTGGAGGCAGGAGCTGATGCAGAGGCCCTGGAGGAACCGTGCTTACTGGCTTGTTCTTCCTGACTTGCTCACCTTGCTTTCCTAGACAAGTCAGGACCACCTGCCCAGGGATGTCAATGCCCCGCAATGGGCTGGGCCCAAGCACATCAATCACTGATCAAGAAAACGCCCGACAGACGAGCATACAGGCAATCTGGATGGGGGCCTTTTCTCAATTGAGGAATCTCTTCACAGATAGCACTTGCATCAAGTTGACAGAGCAAACAAACAAAAAGTACCAGGAAGATTACATTGTATCAATAATATCAAAGCAAGCCTTAACAGAGAAGAAGAAGAAGGAAGAAGGAAGGAGGAGGAGGAAGAGGAGGATGAGGATGAGGATGGGGAGGAAGGATGGATGAGGAGGATAAGTGCCTTGTATCTCATCAGACCATAGTGGAATAAAATAAAATCCACAGCAAGAGAAACTATAGGAACTGCACACCTTTGTAGCTTAAACAAGGTACTTTGGAAAGATCCTCGGATCAATGAAGAAATCAGGGAGGAAACTTAAAAATTCTTGAAATCAGAACAAAACGATAGCATAGTTCACCAGATCCTCTGGTTTATAGTCAAGGCCTCCTCTGCTTCAGAGACGCTGACCTCCCAATCACAAATGTAGAGGGCAGCCCATATGAGGAAGCAAAGCACTGTCCATTTCCCAGAAGTTCAAGGCATTTGCTCCACCCTTTTAAGAGAGGGGAAGCCAGGTCCTCTGGAATCGCTGATGGTTTGCCCACTTGTTGGTCATATGCTTTAGCTGTGCCCAGTCACCACCACATCTACAACACTCTGACCTATAGTCCAGGAATGGCTTCTTCCAGAGCAGCTGGACACAGATGAGGCGCCTGGGGACACAGGTGCCATTGCACTGCTCAGGAAGAAGGCACACGGCCACACTTCACACTCTGCCCCAGCTCCTGGATTCACACAAATACACCTTTGATTCATGGCATTAAATCCTGAAATGAAAAAGCAGTCTATTTTTGTTTGACTTAATTTCAAGCATACTAAAATGTACTCTATTTCTGCCGGGAGTGGATGGTAAGAATGTTTGTGGGGCTCAGCCTATTTTTTAAGCTGTCATTAGAAATGATTAATATTTAAGCAAAATCAATAAAAATTGGATTTGGAAAAAAATCAATATTTAAGCAAAAGCATTACAAATCACATGACTAACATTGACACCCTTCATATATTAAAAAGGTTTGTTTTCCTGTGGCATATGGGTAAGGTACAGCTGCATGAAGCAACATTTTAAAGTTGATATATTAGTAAGAGCCATGAGGATAAATCATTTTGAGAATCAACCTCAGTCCTTTAGAGAAAGAAAAACATTGGAGTAAATGCCAGCAACTATTAAATCTCACTGTCACATATATATTAAATATAAGTACATATGGATTTGTATATTCATTTATTTCTCGCAATCTTTCTTCCACCCTTTCTTGCTCTCACAGTAGCTACATCCAAAACACAGATATAGTTAAAATGGTAAACGCCATTGTTTCTAATATGGTTGTGAGAAATGAAAAGAATAGAACTAAGAAATCCAGCTGCAATCTCAAGTCTAAAGCATTGTCTAAACAGATGTAGGCTTTTTTATGGCCAGTCACAATTTTATTATCGGTTCACAGTGAGATTTTTCCCTCCTGGAAACCTGGACCAGATACCATATGCAGTTCAGCCTCTTCAAGGATTTGTTTAACTACAGGCTCATGTTTTCCCAGGACACATCACCCTAGCCTTGTCCTACTTTCTAGCTATATGAAACCTGAGGAAAGGTAGCAGAAGAGAACATTCATAAAGTCTACCAGCTACAGTGTTTTTCTTTAATTGCAACTTACTGTCAAAAATCACTTCCAGCCTTTTACCAAGACACTTTTCACCACTGTGTCATTCCATATCCCATAAGCTGTGAGAGAAGACAACATTGTACTTACAGTCAGTCCATCTACTACCTGCGTGTGGCCCTACCCTGAGGTATGCTAAGAAAACTCATAACCCAAATTCCTCTAGCATTTGAAACATGGGTTTTGGTACACTGTGATTTTGGCTCATTAAATGTTCTTTCTACAAATATATGTGTGTGTGTTATGAATATATAAGTTAGCAAAAGTATGATAGAGATTTTTATAATAGCTAAACAGCGATATAAGAAAAATAAAAAGAACTGGACATGGTTATGTACACCTTTAATCTCAGCATTCAGGAGACAGAGGCAGGCACATCTCTATGAGTTAAAGGACAGTTGGGTGTACACAGAGTAAGGCCCTGTCTGAAAGCAGAAAAAGAGATTGGAATCAATTACAGTTATTCAGCACTAAAAATATAAATGCCTTAAAATGTATCTAAGAGCTTTCTGGTAAGGGGATTTTTAGTTGCTTACTTTTCTTTGCATTCTGAAGCTAGTTAACTTCCTGCCAAATATTACACACAATTGGGGCAATCCAATTTCTCTTTACTTAGAAATTAATCTTTGAGCCATTAAAATGGCTCATTTAAATGGACTATTTTTTAAGAGTTTATAGAATCTGAATAATGTAGCGTACTATAAAATGCAAAGTTGGTTGGCCAGATACCTTGTCAAGAATAATACAGCCAACATTTATTTCTGGAAATATTGTTCAATTGAGTTTGCTCACATTCTACTGAAAACAATATGGATGGTGACTTCCTTCTCTTCAGACAATGGCTGTCAACTCTGTCCAAGCGTCCTCCTCTAGAGGATCACATGGGGATGGCAGAAGATAGGTCTGAAATGCAGATTAGTTCCTATAACACCCTGGTAGAAGAACGGGGTTGGAGGAGCACAAAACTACAGCAAGAAAGGGATTCAGGTTTCTACAGCAACCCAAGCCAATGCCACCATACTATGTGTCTCATCCAGTGAGCTGCTAGAGCAGGACACCGTAGACTGGATGACTTGTCACCAAAAAAAAAAAAAAAAAATGCATATGAGAGGGCGCTGTCTCTCTGCCCGACTCGTACGCAAATGCCAAATACATCACACTGCACAGAGGTCAGGCTCCAGTATTTGAATTTAGGGGAAACAAATATTCAGACCATACCATGTAAGGCATGGTTAGAAAGCAAGCATTCTTTGTGTGTGTGTGTGTGTGTGTGTGTGTGTGTGTGTGTTTCTCTTCTTTTACACATTTGTGATTGCTGTTATTGACACGGAGTTTGTGCAGCTCCTGCTGCCTTTGAGCTCACTATATACCGATGTTGGCTTTGAACTCTTTAATATTTTGTTTTAAAGATTGGTTTTGTTCTATTTATTTTGTGTATGTGTATTGTGTATGTGTATTTTGTCTACAGGAATGTCTGTGTACTGCATGCACGTCTGCTGCTCACAGAGGGCATTGTGTCCCCTGGGACAGGAGTTACAGATGGCTCCGAGCTACCACGTGGACGCTGGGAATTAAACCCAGGTCCCTTGGAAGAGCAGCCACTCTGAGCCATCTCTCCAGTCCACCTCTACCCCAGACCTTGAACTTCTGATCCTCCTGCCTCCACCTCCTAGGATCACCACAATCATCTCAGAAGTTTGGTTCAATCGGGTTGGTTTTGAGCAATCCAGACTTTGAGTTACATACTTAAATAAATGAGGTGACCATAGGAGATTGAAGCAGCAGAGTCTCTAAGCTAGGACAAAGTTGTGGATATGACCAACACAATAATAATAATAATAGTGTATAAAGTACAAAAGCAGATGATCCCATCTCCAGGAGGGAAATATTATAAACATCTACTATAAACAGAGTGAGCATTGGTTATTATCCTATCCAGTCCCTTTTTGAAAAGCACCCAGAGAATTCTCCCATTCCTTTCCCTTTGGAGAAGAACGCAGTTAGTGGATTCATTCAGCAAAGCTGACTAGTCATGGTAAATGCCATTTCAAGCCTAGTAGAAAAGAAAAATAAAATAAGCCAGGAGAGAAGACTGGGTACATCCCATAGAGTGACTGCATGTAAAAATAAAGCTAGTTTATGATTATTCACTTTTACTATGTGAAAGATATTTTCTGTTTCCATGTCTCTTGGGGGAGGGGAGTTCTGAGGTGGGGGTAGCATTTACAACATTTTCCTCCTCCATTCCTCTCCACCCCACCCTCCTGTGTATGTGTGCGTGCATGTGTGTACTGAGTGTTACTGTTCAAGTTATAACACAAAAAAACCCAAAGACCCTGGAAGAGAATGGAAAAAGATACAAAGCAGTCTTTTAAATGGAGAGAAAACTGAGTGACCTTAGTACAGAGCTAATACGCAGTGCATGTAACTCACATTCATATTCAGGGAACACATCCTAGAAAGCTCGCATGTTACCTACAGTTCAGTCCCTTTGGTTAGTTCTCAGTCAAGGGATCACATATAGCTAGAAGAGAAATTAGCAAACAGAGACTATTCTGGGCTGGTTTCCACCCATACAGTTCTATTGCTATTAACAATGAAAGCACAGCAGAGAGTGGATACTAGAAAAACTCTAAACTTCACCATATTCTTGGTATTCGCTTTCCCATCCCGGAGAGCCCAAGGTCACTACCCTCCCTTTAGAGCGGTCTGCCTTTCCGTTTTTCCTGTAGCTGAAGGCTTTTCAAGGACATTAGACTTTCAGTACTAAAGTAAGGAAGTCTGGGAAAATGAGGTCAAGATGCCACCCTCATGCTGACCAAGGCAAAATTTGTATAGTCTATTTCTTAAACAATGTTGTCGGTCCTAAAACCAGACTTGGAAGCCCACTTAAAACATTGTCTCCAAAGCATGGAACAGAATTATATAAATAAGCCTTGTGGTGGAAAACTTTACCTCTGAGGATGGTTTCCCTGAATCTGAACAGTCAAGACACAGTGGGGACAAGCATAGTGAAGGCCTGGCAGGAAGGCCCTATGACAGCAACACCAAACTATGTTGCAGGGAGCATCTGAAGCACTGACATCATATTATTGTTGAAATAGTTTCCTCGTGGGGTTGCAAAGAGAGGCGGGGGGCAGGAGGAGGGAAACTAGTAAAGAAAACTACCTGCTGCTTTACTGTCACAAGCCATGTTTTAAAAAATTAATATAGCCTGGGGCTGGAGAGATAGCTCAGTGGTTAAAAGCACTGTCAACCCTTCCAGAGGTCCCCTGTTTGATTTCCAGCACTCACACAGTAGCTCACAACTATGTGTCACTCCAGTCCTCTGGGGTACAATGGCCTCTTCTGGTGTCTTCCAGCACTGCATGCATATGGTACACAGACATACATGTAGGCAAAATGCCCATACACATTAAAATAAAATGAAAGAGTTACTATAGCTTAACATATAACAAAAGTCCCTATACATCAGTAAGACTATGTCTAATACCTTTACTTTCCTCATGTGTTTGAAACTTTTTCCCTGAAAATAATACTTCAATGTTTAGGGAACCTGTATTATTTTATTAATTGTGACCATTCCTCATTGTATCTCTGCACTTCCTGTGTGACACAGGCAGTGAGAGTCTCACCCACGGAGAGAGAAGGTCATTTCCATGACTTTACCACCACAGAGCTGTGGGCTTCTCTCTCACCATGAACAGAGAGAAAGTCAAGGGCCTGCCACAACTTTCTTGTCACTTGTGAAACACAGAATGTATTTCATTTCACAGAATCAGAAACAATACCTCAAGCATCTGCTGTGAGGAGGGATTTCCATATTTGAACGAAAAGGGACGATTTCACGGTACAAATTCCAGGCGGCACACTTGTTGCATTAGAGAGAAGTTAATGAAAATTCATCTCTGCTTGGGAGGCAGTGAGTGTACATCAGCATCTTAGACCCCGGTGCTGAGCTATGTGTTCATTGACAAATAGGCAGAGAATGATTTTTCTACTATTGAGAAAAGAAAATGAATTTTCCCACCCTCCTCCTACGAAACACAAATGTGTTCTAGAGGGGAAAATCCAAGGACTAACAAGCCACTGAAAAGAGGCAACATTTAAGTCTTGACACATTTTGTTTTTCAATTAAATTCCATCTCACCATCTACTGGTTAAAACATAACTAATGATGTTTATAAGCTTATGTTGTTCTACTTACTAAAATGAAGCAAAATGAAATAAAATATAAGGCACAACAGTTTTTCATATGCTATCACCCACCTGATACATGGCAGGTGGGGGCTTTGGTTTGGTTTAGTTCGCTCTTGTAGCAGTCAGTGTGCACAGTGTTAGAAGAACAGAACATTCTGGCACTTCACCTTGATGTATGAAAACAGTGCCCTTCCTTCTGCCTTGTACCTATCCACCAGTCATGACACCAAGAGAGCGTCTTCATTTTTTTTTACATATCTGCACATGAAGTACATACAATAAAGATTACTTGCTAATTTATGAGTTTAATTTGCAAAGTTCTCTCTAAGTCAACTCTAAGTAACAACATTACTTTCCCAATTGCCCCACCCAGTTGCCTATTTTACAAAGAAATTGGAGTATAATAGTTTAGTTACTCTAAGCACGTAGTCAACACTGTTTCCCCAATGTCAAAGGGTCTATGAAAAGTTAGCCAAATTTATTCAACAAAAGCAAAATCATCTTTATGTTCACTTCCTGCTCATGTGAAAAGATAAACATAAATATCAATTTTCTTGAAGGATTTGTGGGCACCAGCATCTGAGAATAGACTCTGACCTGCACACACACACACACACACACACACACACACACACACACACACGCCTTGGAAAGCAGATCTGTGACTCTTGTAGGATGATATGTTGTAATCTACATGCCATGATCTCAGGTAAGGACACGCATCTCATAGTCACAGATAGTTTCTGTGAATGCAGGGTTCTCTTACTATCTGTAGACCCTCTGGTTTTCATCTGTAATGCTCGCCCACTGTACTAACATGTAAAATAGGCATTTCTAGTCCTCCTACTGAGCTAGGCGGCGGCATTAGATCTCGAAGGCCATTTCTCCATTGCTTCTTCTGTCTTGACTGGCATGCTGGCTGCCATCCATCACACGGTTTCTCTAGCAGTTCCCCCTCTCCTGTACCAGCTCTCGGTGTTCTGGGGTTTCTCAGTGCTGGGCCTTAAAACCTTCCCTGGCTGTAATCACTTCCTCAATGACGTCAGAAATGCTTCATTAGCAGAAGTGACTGACTCCCAAATTTCCAGTAAATACATTTCCAGTCCAGATCACTTTTGTGCATTCCAGCTACTCAATCAATATCCACTTAGAGGTCTCAAAGGCACACCAATCTATGTCTGCTCAAAAATCGACTGCTGTGTTGTCCTTACGATTCGCTTTCTTATCGCTGTTGTGTCTTAGCGGCTGATGTGACATTCCTCCCAGGGTCTTCCCACCATTAAGTTCAATCTCATCTGGTACGAAGTCCTTCAGGGCTTACCCTCTGGATCCCTCGCTACAAGTGGACAGGATGATCCAGGCCACAATAGCCTCCCATGTGATTTCCACAGACCCATTGTTGGCCACTTCACAATTACTCATCACATTTCAAAAGGCAAGTCTTAAATGTTGCCAATCATCTCGGTCTCCTGTGAAGACACTTGAGATATTTACCAGTGTCTTTAGAAGAAAAAGAAAACTTAACTAGTAGGGCACTGTGGCGAACGCCTGTAGTCCTAGCACTGGGGGAGGCAGAGGCAGGCAGATCTCTGTGAGTTCGAGGCCAGCCTGGTCTACAAAGTGAGTCCAGGACAGTCAAGGCTACACAGAGAAACCCTGTCTCAAGAAACAAACAAACAAGCAAAGAAAAACAACAACAGAAAGAAAGAAACAAAGAAAGAAAGAAAGAAAAGGAAAGAAAGTGTAACTACCATAACCTGATGTATTCCATACATGAATGTCCTTGCTGTTTTACCCCTCAGCAGATATCCATCCACAGTGGCTCGTTTTCTGAATTTGTCTTGTGCCTGGCAGTTCCCAGGGCCTTTGGCTGGCTAGTTACATCTTCTTCCTGTCATGCTTCAGCGTCTCTCTCCTGTGACAGTTTCCTGGCTAGCATCTATTTTGCTTTCACTGCTCAGTGAAATAAAAGTTCATCCCTCTGAAAAGCCCTTCTAGAACATTCAACTCATTGTCTTCTTTTCTGGAACCCTTCATTGTTTGTGACTGTGCCTTTGCTCAGTGACGATCTTCTCAGCATACAGAAGACGATGATCTCTTCTCGTCCCAGAGTGACAATTATAAAGAAAAACCCCGAGCTTCCCCTAGAGTTCAAGATGCTCTGAAAACTGTGGCATCTCTGGACCATCCCAATCAGGACACAAAAACATTTCCACCAATGCAAGATGCTGCCCACATGCCCTGTGCGATGCTTAACTGGGTCCACTTGATAGAATCACCGTAGAGACAGATCTCTGAGGATGCTTCTGAGGGGTTTTCTAGATTAGGTAATAGATGTAGGAAGACACATCCTACTGCCACACCAACTACAAAGAATGCAAGCTGAGCAGCACTCATCTCCCTCCTCCCTTCCTGGCTGTGAGTACGGTGTGAGGTCTGTCGCCACAATCCCCACTTTGAGGAGCTGTGAGTCTAAACGAACCGTTCCTCCCTCAGTTGTCTTCTTGGGTGTTTTGTCATGGCAACCAGACAAGAAACCAATACCCACTGTAGCCATATTCCTATCTCCGAGCCAGCCTCCACTCTGGTTCTACCATGGTAGGTGAGCATCGCCGGCTTTTGTACTTCACAAACATAGAACCCCACAGCACGTAGTAATCATTCACAAGATGCCAGTGGTTTTCATGGCCGTTGTGTGTATCGGTCATTTGTTTGTTTGTTTTATTGTTGAGTCTATTCTGTTATTTATTCAATCTCCCATCAGTATTCGCTTAGATATCTCTGGCTTCAGTTGCTAGGCACATCTTTTTGAGGATGATTTTTTTTTTTTTTAATTCATATGCACTTTGAAGTGGGTTTCCTGGGTTAGAGGGCATATGTGCATTTAACTTTGTAAGAAACTGTCACAACATTTTCAGCATTTTTGTACTACTTTGCACTCTCACCAGCAGTGTATAAATCCCTTTTATAAGTAGTTTCTGCTATCACATTTAACAATTTTATCCATGTTGTTAAGTTGTATCTCACAGCTGTCTCTAAATGTTCACAGTGGAATATGATCATATCAGCCTCTATTTTCCACAAGGTCCCCCAACATGTCTTCCTCCTAAACCGCATCTCCTGCTTTTAAAGAATAGCTTACTAAGAGCACCACTCATGTGTCCACCGGTGTAAGACCACACCTAAGAGCATGGACCATCTAACAGCAGTTACTCCTCCCCAAGGGATATTTTTTTTCTTCCCCAGTAGCTATCAACTGCCAGGATCTTCTCATTTAGGGGAGGGACTTCCTGAGTGCCTTCCATCAATGCTGGACGTTTGGCTGCTGTGATCTCATACACACTCTGTGCAGGTAGGAGGAGCTACTGTGAGCCTGTGAGTATAGCAGCCATGCCATGTCCACAGCGTTCCTCCCCATCCTGCCACTCTCATGCTCCTCCTGTCCCATTTAGAGCAGTCATTTATCCACACCACTATGGGCAGTTATGAATCTCTTTATGGATTTAACCGGCCTTTTCTCTGATTACTAATGATCTTTAATAACATACGATGTACTCATTGCCTATACAATATCTTCAGTGTGCAGTATCCACTCATGTCTTTTATCAATTTTTATTGGCTTGCTTGTCCTCATTATTATTAAGTTGTAGATATGACTTATACGTCCCAGAGAGAAGTCCAACATCAGAGATATGTATAACAATTATTTTTATCCCAACTGGTGATTTGGTTATTAGTTTATAACATCATATTTTATTAAAGATGTCATTTTAATTCTGATAGCTTAATTTGTGTGTTGCTTTCTTTAAAGATTAGTGGGTCATTTTTGTCCATGCCAAGACATCAGTGCCTCACGCAATGACAATATTTTCTCTGTGGTCTCAAAACCTCTGTGGCTTTATTTTCCTTGTGAGGATCTGACTCATCTTTTTTATTTGCATTGTGTTGCTGTGACAAAACACTATGACCAAGACCAGCTTGGGAAGAAAAGGGTTTATTTGGCTTTCAATTGTTTCCTCAGGTCACAGCCCATCATTGAGGAAAGTCAGGGCAAGAGCTAAAGCAAGAACAGAGACTCAAGAGTCATGGAAGAATGCTTTCTCACCGGCTTGCTCCCCAGGGCTTTCTCAGCCTGCTTTCTTATACAAGCCAGGACCACCGGCCCCGGGAAGGCACCACCCACAGTGGGCTGCACCCTCTCATATCAGTCACTAAGAAAATGCCCCCACAGACGTGACTACAGGTCAGTCAGATGGAGGTACCCTCTTCCCAGGTGACCCCAGTTTCCATCAAGCTGACAAAAGAAACCAACACATCGTCTAAACTGGGTTTGGCTACATGTTGATGTCATGCATGTTTTCCCATAAATTAACCACATTTTCCAGAGCCATGTATTGAAACCACATTCTTTTCCCTATTAAATTCATTTAATACTTTTATGGAAAAGTTAGTATCTAGAGAAAGCTGGAACTATTTCTGGAGTCTCTGAGCTAGGCCACTAACAACGCATATTACCTCATGACATTGTGATGCTGTTTCATTGCTTTACCTTTTTACTAAGTGACAAAGTTAAGGACTAAAAAAAAAAATTTTTTTTGATTTGCTCTTCTTTTATAATTGTTTTGACTATTTTAGATCCTCCCTATTTTTACACTTGAAGTTTCACTTGCCTTATGTTGTTGCTCTTGTTATTCTTTCTTTTAAATTGAAAATAGATTCCAACCACCATTTCCCCTCCCTTTGCTCCTCCCAGCTCCCTCCCAGCTCCCCTCTCTCCCAGCCCCAGCCCCACCAAAACCCCATTTCCCTTCAGAAAAGAGCTGGCCTCCAAGAGACAACAACCAAAGATGACAAAACGGGATACAGTAAGACCAGGCAAAAAGCCCTCATACTGAGCTGGACAAGGCAACCCCAAAGGCGCCCCTAGAGCGTGTGCATGATTCAGAGCTACATCCACTCCCACTGTTAGGAGTCTCACAGAAACAGCAAGTGGACAGTCACAATATGGACACAGAGAGCCTGGCACAGACCCGTGTAGGCCTGTGCTTGCTGCTTCAGTCTCTCTGAGCCCACGTGTGCCCTGTTTAGTTGATTCTGTGGGCTAGGTTCCCCTCGTGTCCTCCCTTCTGCCTCCTACAGTCTTTCTTCCTTGAGCTCTGAAGGAGCTAACAGAGACCTCGAATTTTATACTCTCCACATAATTCTGGCTGTGGGTCTCTGCACCTGTTTCTGTTGACTAGCATTAAATTGAATATATTGTTCAGGGTGATGAAACTGGACCGTGTTTGAATACATAACCATGCTGTTTTTATTTACTTAGGACTTTTAAAATTCTTTCAGAAAAGCTTGTCACTTATGTAGTGGACTTGCAAAGTGTGTGTGTGTGTGTGTGTGTGTGTGTGTGTGTGTGTGTGTGTGTGTTTCATGACAGGGTTTCTGTGTTTAGCTTTGGCTGTACTGGACTCCTTGCCAGACTAGGCTGGCCTTGAACTCACAGAGATCTGCCTGTCTCCCTGAGTGCTGGGGAATTGCATATTTTTTTCTGTATTAATTCCTTAATTGTTTGCTTGTTGATGATACAGTCACTGATATTATGTTTTAATGTTGTCCTCAAAGTGGGGGCTAGCGGTATAGAAAGATGTATTTGGTTTTTGTATTGATTTGAACTGTTGTGGAAGGTTTGGTTTAATGTATAAACATGTTTTTGTTTTAATCCCAGGTGTGGGATATGTGGGCTGCTCCAGTTTGTCCACAGCTGATAGTTGTCTTCTGCGGAGGAGGCAATGTTTGTCAGCTGTGAATTACCTCGTGTGTGGGCGTGGTCTTTGTCGGTGGGGATAAAAGCCAGACTGCCGGCTCTGGTAAAGATGGCGGCTGCTGGTGTTTCCCCTGCCGCTCCTGGTTGCTTGTGATGGAGTTTGATGAGAAGACGCTGCAGATATCATGAGACGAGGATTGGACTTGCCCCAAGGAACCCGACAGCCCTGAACAGCAGGAAGCAGCTAAGGAAAACCATGCCCCCCACCCCACTAACCTTCTTTCTCTCCTACCTGGTGTTGGGGTGTTGGAAGGGACTGGGGTGGAGAAGGGAGAAAGAGATATAAGAAACCCGATAAAAGTAGTTGTTTAGGAGTATGCCAGTATAGAACTTTTGGCTTTGCTAAGTTACTTTCTCCATCCTAATAGTGTTTTGAAGATTCCTTAGCACTAACACAATTTTGTGACATAATCATTGGGTTTTTCTTATTTTTATGACTTTCATGTTTTTGTTCTTTGCCTCATTTTCCTTAAGCATCCAATATAATCTGAATGCAAATAATGAAGGCACAATCTGTTCTGTCACTAATCTGAAGAGATTTCTCTCGCTACTGTATAGTGTTAGCTTCATGGTGCTATTTTTTATTATTCAGAAAATACTTTCCAGCTTCTACATTTCAGTAACTGTTTAAAGATTTGTTTTTAAGTATTTTAAAACATTTATTTTACACGTATGCATGTTTTGCTCACATGTATGTTTGTGCTCTACTTGTGTGTCTGGTGCCTGTGGGTGTCAGAAGAGGGCACTGGGTCCCTGGAACTGCAGTTATGGACAGCTGTGGGCCACTCTAGGGTGCTGGGGACTCTGTCCTGTGTCATTTGCAAGTTCAAGTGCTCTTAACTACAGCCGGGAGTGGTGGTGTACGCCTGTAATCCCAGCACCTGGGAGCCAGAGGCAGGTGGATCGCTGTGAGTTTGAGGCCAGCCTGGTCTACAGAGCGAGTCTAGAACAGCAAAGGCTACACAGAGAAACCCTGTCTTGAAAAACAACAAAAATAAAACAAAAAACAAAAAACCCAAACAAACAGAAAACAAGTGCTCTTAACTGTTGAGCTATTGCTACAGCTCTTAATATTTATTTTAATTTATTTTTATTTTATGTGTACGATTTTTTTCCTTCATGTATGCCTGTACACCACATGTATGCAGTGTCTGCAGAGACCAGGAAGAGGTGTCTGAACCTCTGGAACTGGAGTGAACAGTTGGCTGTGAGCCACCTTGTTAGTGCCAGGAACTGAACCCAGGTCCTCTGCCGGAGCAGCAAGTGCTCATAGAGGAATAGCGACTTGTATCAACTACCTTCCTCCCATAAGTATTATAATAGACATTCGCATTAGGTTGTGGGAGGTTAAAAGTGTGCATTTTAATCCCTAGAGGAGACATAGAAAATAATGTAAGCAAATGTGGGTGTTACAGATAAAAGGGGAGACTAAAAATGGGATCCTAGGAAGAAATTCAGAAGGAAGAAATAGAGTAAGTGGCTAAAAAGCAAAACAGAGACCTGAACACATTGCATCATAATTACGTTAAACTTGGAGCCTTTTCATTGTCTACCTGTGTTGTAAAACCCACAATAATGTTTTGTTTGGGTCTCAAAGAGTTTATTTTCATCTATGCAAATTTTACAGAGGTAAGACGAAGGGTTCTTTTCAATATTTAGTGACACATATACCATTGCTTGTCATTCTCTCCAGCAGACCCACACCTTCCTCTAGCTGTGTGTACCCTCAGCTGAAGGTGCCATGTTTTTATAGGTCAGGTGAGCTGGTGTGGAATCCTCCCCTCTTAGTTTTAGTTTTTAATAATTTGGTGGTGATGATATCTCAAGTGTGGCTTTCTGGATCTTGATATTTTACCCTGCCTGAGGTCTGTTGAGTTCGAGTTTTATGTATCGTTGCTCTCATCATATTCGGACATTTTTCAGTCATTATTTCTTCAAGTAAATTTTCTTTCTGGGGCTCAATAACTTATTAACATTGTCCTTGTTTTCATTTTTTTTTTCTCTCCTGGTTGCAGGGAGATACTTTCATTGACATTTCCTAAAGTTTTGCTGATGCCTTTTCCTCTCCCATACAACTAATGTTAAATCTATCAAAATGTTAGTTTCTGACATTTTGTTTTCCACTTTACCCTTCTCAATATTTTTCCAGAGTTTGTATTTTTCTCTTAAAGCATCTCTTCTATTCACCATTACACATTTTTTGTTTCAACCCCTTTGGCATTTTTTTATATTAAAAAAATCATGTTGCTAATTCAAATAACTGAGCCATTGAGAGGCCCATGTTTTGTTATGATTTTTTTTTTCTTTCTCGATGTAGAAACTCAGTGCCATTCACTGAAATAAAGGCATCTAGAAGCTAACACATAGAAACAGAATAATGCAAATGTTCATTATCTAGACCAGGACTCTGGCTCAGTTCCATTCATGATTAGTGTAGCCCCCAGCTTCCTGGAATGCAAATAACGACTTGATGCTGTGAATATTTGATTTAGGGTGAGTCTGGACTCTGGTCTCAGAGAGTTTTTAGGACTCTCCTCTGAGTGGATTCCAAACTCTGTGAAAGTGAAAAGGTCCGCCATTTCTCTCTGGTTTCTCAATGGCTACTCATGGCAACTTGGCAGAATGTGTGGTAAGAATAAATGTTTTAGGCTGAACAAGCTGGGATTTTTTGTTGTTGTTGTTGTTGTTGTTGGTTTGGGGTGTTTTGTTTGTTTGTTTGTTTTTTCTTTTTTCTTTTTTTTTTTTTTTAACAGCTTAGCTCATGGGACTCCAACTTGTTCCTCTGGCCTACACTTTTTGTCTAAAGTTCAGTTAGGTTTCTTTTCATCCATGTAATTAGTCTCTTTGAATGACAGGCTGGTTTTTCATTCACACCACGAAAAATAGAAAACTCCTTCTTATAGAATTGCCCTAATTTTATGGTCATCTGTGAAAATCTCTTTTTCCCCCCACTGGGATTAAATCTATCAATATTTCCTTTGTCCACTTTGTAGCTTCATTAGACAAGCTTCGTCCTATGGTTTCTTATAAGCACTGCGATGACGAAGGATTTTTACAGTGTTGTGTATCTTTACTGATGGGGAAATACAAAGATATAGTATTCTATGCCCATCAGTAAGTCTCCAATGAGGAAAATATGTACATTTCTCTAAAGCACCTGCAGACATATATAAAATGAAATAGAGATGGTGCATATGTGTGGAAGAGGAAAGAGAGTAGGATAGTCACCCCATGTAAGATAAGATAATAGAAACTAAGAAATGGGCTTTAGGATGCTCTTAGGCATTGCTGTCCTTGAGACGTTCACTTATGGATGTTGGCAATGCCCAGAACTACTCCTGAATCAGAAATAGGTCACTGGGCAAATGCCTTTCAGAGACAATATCGGATACAGGGTTTAAAATCTAGATTTTGACATATATCACTATTACTCACGAAAGCCAGCATCCTGGGGGTTGAGGAACATGAACATCATTTTTCTGGAGGACTTGCCCGCCTGCATCCTTCCACTAGCATGACCCACCCTAGCACAGCAGTGCTGTCATATGTATAGTTGGGCTGAAGATGTGTTTCATGTCTGTTCAAGCTCAGCTCATCTGTGTCTGTAGCATTCTCATGAAAATAAGAAAGCTTTTAGGAGTTGGTCTAACATTGGAGAGAGGGCTGAGCTAGCAAGGGAAGATAGGAGTCATGTGCTGAACAAAAAGGAATTCTGTAATCAACTTAGGAAGTATGCCAATGCTGGCATCTTGTGCTCATGGGAGAAATGTAAAAAAAAAAAAAAAAAAAATACCAGGAGAAACTCGTGAAATTATATCCCTTGTCCCAGAACTGAGAGCACATGTGGGTTAAAATAACAAGAGAATGTCAACCTTTCCATTACATATGGTGCCATATTGTTTTTATTAAATTTAGAATAACTGATAGAAAAAGTGGTACAGCACATGAGTTCCATCAGTATTATTGAATCAGTGTTATTTATTTCCCATATACATATTTACCACATGTCCTAAGACTCCTGAGACACAGTGTGAGTAACCCTGAGCCAGCAAGGGTCAAATAGCCTATTTCAGGTCCATTTTCTACTGGTGCCAATGACATTACTCTAATACTAAAACACTGATACCAATAGCATTGTATTAGAGTTGATGTTTCTGTGCTGACATTGGCATCATTTTGTTGGCATCAAGCCTTTTGGCCTAGCCTCTCCATAGACAATCATTATTACATTTATGGGATTTATTCAATGCCTGATTCAGTGTATTTCTATGGCAGGCATGCTTTTTTTTTTTTTTAGCTCTGGTAATATATAATAAACAATAAAGGCAGTCAAAGGCCAGAAGAGTGAAATAAACTTTCAACAAAGTGTGTGCAGTGTGTGGTGTGTGTGTGTGTGGGGTGTGTGTGTGTGTGTGTGTGTGTGTGTGTGTGTGTGTGTGTGTGTGTGAGAGAGAGAGAGAGAGAGAGAGAGAGAGAGAGAGAGAGAGAGAGAGAGAGAATGAATATGAATGAATGGGACCAGAATATTTTCCCTTAAGTAGGATGACATCAGAGCTCTAACAAATGGGTGATATGCCACAATGTGATGCTGCCTAAGCAGGTTACACGTGTGAGAAGTTGAAGGCTTTCTTTAGCAAACTGTGGTCAGGTGGTGTAAAAGGGAGGCTATGATTTGCAGATGATGAGGAGCACATGACTTGCTGTTCCCTCCAGACCTCACTGGAACTTAGACAGATGACCACACTCTGATGTCCACATGCAGTCTCAGTGTGTTGAGATGCAGACCTTATTCAGCAAGTCAGAGGTGACAGTGTGTGGACAGGAGAGGGCTTGTGGCTGTACCCAGGAGGATGAAAGATCTGCACTCAAAGGGAGGGCACTTCAAAGCCCCATGGCAAGCAGAGTGTCGATTCAGGAAAGGGCGAAGAATGGTGCCACTAATAAATATTTAGCAATCATCTCTCATGAATGAGCCTACTTAGTTTGCCCAGTATACCAAATACACTCATTTTAATTCCAGGACCAACAAATACCTCTTGTGATGATGGCTGTAGAATCAAAGCCTGACACACAGTTCTGGTAAAAAAAAAAAACTATTGATGACTCCCAACATATTTAGAGAGATGTGCAATGCCCTTCCAGTCTGGCTTCAGCCTCTCATCTCAAGATCAATCAGCTACCTTCACAAGGCAGCCACCGTCTGGTCCTTGTTTGTCCTAATGGCCCCTCCACACAGTGTGGTCTACTATATATACACATCTGATGCTGGCTCTTCTTGTGACTTTAGTGCCCCGAGGAAACAACAGTTCATTTCCAGGGCTGGACTATAAGAAGATTCTTAAGGGAAGAAAACAAAGCCAATTCCTGTTTTTATCGTGTGACATTTTAATTGTCAGCTGGACACAATCTAGAACCACCTGGCAAGAAAGCACCAATGAGGAACTGTCTAGATCAGGCTGGCCTCTGGGCCTATCTGCAGAGAGGAGATGGAGCTAAACGTGGGTGGCATCATTCTCTGAGTTTTGCCCTGAGTTATGTAAGAGTGGAGAAACCTAGCTGAGCAGCAGGCGTGCATGCATGCATCCTGTCTCTGCCCTTTCACCTGCCTGTGATGAGGGGGCGTAACCCGGAATTGGGCTGAAAAACCAAACCAAACCCTGAGAAACCTGTCTTCCCTCGTATGCCGTATGTCAGGGTGCTTTCTAACGGCAACAGAAGTAAATCTAGGACCTGTCTGAAGCCCATAACAAGGCCTGGCACAGCATGAACACTCAATAGGCCAAAGGATGCCATTATGAACGTTTGACTGTAGAGGATTTAATTGTGGCAGACATCATAGCTTTTCCTCCCTAGGTAGATGCTACATTCATCTAGAATTGAAACTCTAGCCTAGATGCTGATCAGTAAAGAATAGCATTCAATACATAACAAATACAACTAGATACAGGTGTGTGTGTAGGCATGTGTGTGTGTGTGTGTGTGTGTGTGTGTGTGCGCACGCGCGCGTGTTCCCGCACGTGCACATGCAGGCATATATATGTATATATATACACATATGTACAGATATATATACATATAAAATGAACATTTGTTTACCCAGTAGCACTGAGAATCCAGTTTATTAGCAACTTCACTCTTTTTTTTTTTTTTTTTTTTTTTTGGTGGAGAAATGGGAAGGATGGCTTGAGACACAGTGATAACATGACAGAGGAAGAAAGGCAACAAAAGAATTGTAGGCAATGATTAAGTGCTTCAGGATTCACACAGTGAAATATGGACAGTTTAAATGGCTTTGCTATATGCTTCTTTTCAAACTGAGCAATTTCAAACACCCCACACTGCTCCGAGATTAATTGAGTTCTGCATGCTTTTAGCTTGCTTCGGGTACCAAGGAGAAGGGGTTTCCACAGAACCTGCATTTGCCAGGGTAAAGACAGTATCTCATTAATGTATGATGAATAGCCATTTGTAGAGTGATTAATTAGTCATCTTGACAATAAAATGAGTCTACATACATGCTTTTGCTGGGCTCCCATTTTCACGTTTAGAAGAAAAGGAGAGAAATGTCTTACTTTTCCTTGCCTCCTCTGCACCAAGCCCATGGAAAAACCCAAAGGCCTTTGCATATTCTGGTCTTGTCTGATTGCATCTGGTTTGCCTTTACGAACAACAGCCCTGAAATGGAAGCTCTCCTGTGTGATTGATGACTTCTTTTTCTATGTACAAGTTGGAAATTCAGAAAGGGATTTTTCCCCCTGTAGGTCTCAGTGCTTATTGGTACACAAGTTATTTCCACTTTGCTGCAGAATTGATTTGCAGCATTGGTGTATGAGTTTGTATATTTTTCTCACTAGCCTGTCACAAAGCATAAGTCAGCAAGCCTTCCGCAGCATGATGGATTATGTAGCCAGGAGCCTCCCGGCAATGTTTCCATTAAAAGGATGAGCATATTGTCATTAACGTTCGGGGGCTGGAATAATCCAAATTCTGTACCTTGACATTTCTCAAACTATATTATTTAGTAGCTCTGGTTTCTCCTATCTAAGACCATCCATTGGACCTAGGACAGGCTCCCTTACCTCTAGCTGCTAACTATATGAAATAAAGGCATCCCCAAAAATGCAGAAGCATCGATTGCCAAAGTCCTAGGCTTTCATTCTGCTCCTTTCCAAATAAAAGTCAATTATTTAATAAAAGTGGGAAAAAAAAAAAAAAAGGAAAAGGCATCCACATCCCTAGAGAATCAGAGAGAACCATCCACACGAGGCTATGCTGAGACATCCTAAGAACTTATCTAGCCAGAATAAAAACAAGAGAAGGAAAAGCAAGCTTTGAAACCTTGGTTTCTGGTTTATTTTAAAATCATTTATATTTGGTAGTGTGATAATCCTCACTCTCGCCTTCTTGCTCACCTCCCTCTACTTTCAAGTGTTTTGGTATAAGGTGTGTCTATAGGATGATGGTATATATTATCTTTTACATGTGTAACTGTGCCTGGAAAAAAACACTAATAGTTCCCAAATAGTGTTGGAACATGACCCCCATATATGGATACGTGTATGTGGACAACACTTTGGTACTGTTATTTTTCATTATTAGAAAACCTAACAGGCCTGTCAGAACAGCTTCCTGTAATGACCGTGCTGATGTAGTTATTAAAGACCCACAGGATCTGCTATGTAAGGAATGCCTGGGGGACATGAACAGGTGTTGAGCACGCATGCCTACACCAATGAGAGGTGAAGGCAACTCCCCAGCATGCCCTACTGCATAGATTTAACTTATGGTAACTGATGGGTTACAGATTAGACTTTTCCACGTAAACAGCCACACAAAAGCATTCTTGTTCTTACTAGTTCTCTGATTTCATAGTTAGAGATCATTTTCCACAGTGTATGAGTCAGGAGGAGTATTGAAGCCTCCAGAGTGGAGAGGTAGATGGAGTTATAACCAACACCTCCATTATTAAAGACAGATTTACTCTTCTCGTTTAATATGTCTGAAATCAGAAGAGTCTAATAATCAATCAATGCTGTGTCTTAGTCTAATTGGCAGCATTTTTATTTCTTAATGGAACATAAAATATCATCATGGCTTATAATTGATGAAAGTTTTAGATTTGACGAAATGTAGTAAGTGGCAAGGACAGACACTGCAGTGAATTCCCAGGGTGTTCCATTAGGTGACCTCTGGGTGCCGTCTGAGCCTATAGGCACCACCACAAGACAGGGAAGCCACATAACTATGCAAGCCACGTGGCACATGTTTGGTTGACATCAAAGATCTAAAAGTTGATGTGGTCTTAGTCGTTAAATACCTGTGATTAAATAACTGCTCATTAGCAAGCCTGTTATGCAGGGTAGCAGCGTTATAAAAGAGTAGATAATTTCTCCATGAACTAGCAGGAATACGTGTTACTAAGCGTATAATAAGAGCCCCAATCTTCTGATATCAGAATAGTAAACTTAATAGGAATTAATAGACTCCTTAGGTGTCATTTGACAACTTCCATTACCAAACTCACCATAAAACTGAAGTACATGTCTCTAAGAGAATCCAATCAATAGCATACCCCAGCCTCACTGTTATTTTATGTGACTGCAAGCCAGCAATAAATATCCTTTGATTTTTTTTATTTGCTTTAAGTGTTCGAATTCAAGTGAAATATTACAAGTTAAAAAACTACTGACAGCCTAATATTTTATGCTTCAAATTTCTTAAGCCTTTGCATACAGTAACTCTAGGATTTTAAATTTTATTTATGCTAACTTATTGCTCATTTCAACTCTACAAATGACACAGAAATAGGAACATACAGATTACTTCTAAATAAGTTAAAAAAAAAGTTTTATCTCACAAATGATTCCTGTTTTAAGGAAGATGCTTGTAGATTTTGTGATAAGGAAACAAATTAGTAGAGAAGCTATTGAACCTATCACATGACACAAGAGTGATAACAATGGATTAAGTACCAAGATGCAAAGGAAACCGGAGAGTGGACACACCCACATGGAACTCACGACAGGTTTCACAAAAGAGGAAGTCAATGGGGGAAAAGTTACCAAGTGTGCAGGGAAAGGAAATGCACTCTAGACAGAGGGACCACAGCTTGGAATGACTAGGAAGGAGAAGAGGCAGCTCACTGCCACACTCTGGGAAGCAGCAGGGAGCTGTTTCCTGCTACAGGAAAGATTCAGTTTTCTGCCTGAAGAAGGAGAGAGGCTCTGCAGCATCCCCTGTGCAGCATCCTGAGTGTATGCTAAGACGGGGCTTTTTCTTTTCTTTCTTTCTTTCTTGATCAGTGTGGATACAAGTTGTAAAATGTTGAGTGCAAAATATGGCCATATGATTCTGACCAGGCTTCCTTGGGATGGAGCTCTTGTTTCTATAAAATATATGTGAAGCATCGTGATTCAATACGACAGTTCTTTCTTTGGTCCACTTTCCAGCTGGTAGTGACAAAAGAGCAGCGAACTGCCTTCAGATGAAACAGAATCGAGGAGGACAAAAGAATAAAACACAAGGACATGCCCATTTGCAGTGTGAACATTTTAAGAGACCTCCAGTGTGACAGGGCTTACCCACCCTGCAGCTGTCACAAAAAGAACGGGGTAAATTAAGCCTGTCTACGGGTGGGAAGTGAACCAAGGTTGGGAACTGATCTTCTACAGGCACAGGAGCTCAAATGCCTTCTTGATCACTTCTGCACAAACATTTTTGTTTTATTTAGGAATCTCTCTAGCTGGAGATGGACTCACATCTGTCAAGCACCAGAATTATAAGATAGCAGCACCGATGATGCATATTAACATTTCGTGGTGGTTTGGAATTTGTTCTCTGCCGAGAGCACAGGGGCAGAGTACAGACAGGTGGCGTGTGCAGTCACACCTTCAAACGGAATGCAACAGGCAAGTCAGATATGACCCTGCGTAGAAAGGGAGAGACACCTTCAAATACGGTTTTTAATTTTGTTTTCTTGCCCCTCCAAGCGAATTTTGGCTGCGTGCTGGTCACTGGTGGACGGCTACTCCATGTGACAAGAACTTGTACGTGCTGAAAGAGAGCCTGCTGTGTCTCTTCAGATCCTTTCTTAAAAGTGAATGCAGCACTTTGAAGGCAGCAGACTTGTGTGTAAATCCCGAGTCCCACCACAGAGAAACGACTTCATAGGCAGCAAGATCACTGTTAGTGTGAAACACTCAATCAGGTCCGATTTACACCAGGAAGCCTGGGGATTGTCCACTGCTCTACCCACCGGTCACATTTTTTTCTTCCATTCCGAAAGCCCAAGACTTCTCTGGGATTATTTTATGTGCTCTTTTATTTAATTGAATTATAGCATAACATTTAATGCTTATTAATATATGTGCTTGAGAATCTTATCAGCAATGTTATAACATTGGATAGTTTAAACAATATAACAGTCAGCTACAGAAATGAGGAAATATCTTTTATAAACCAGTGTTAACTTATTCAGAAAGAAAAGCGGACTCAAAAATATGAAAAAGACACGGCCTTCTGCTGTCCAAATTTCAAAACCTGATGTTTTCAACATGCAGCTGTGGACAATTTAAGAACCTACTTTTACAAGGGAAAGATTCAATATTCACGCTGTGACTTAGGAATTTCCCCTTCGTTTGTTGTCATGGATTCTGAGTTACAGTGAGAAAGTTCTTCAAGTCAAAAGACTTCTCTCACTCTGACATATAATGTTTTATATAGTGTAGTCATTGATTCTCTCATTTGCAGTGGCAAATGGTGTAAGGGAATGTGGAGGAATGTTAATTCAGAACATGGCTGCTCTGGCAAGAGATCACATCCAAAGCCCTTCTAGGCCTGTGTCATCCAGCTGGAATGCAAACACGCCTTTAATCCAGGAGACAGAGGCAAACAGATCCGAGTTCAAGGCCAGCCTAGAATAGAGCAAGTATCAGGTAAAGAAAAGCCTAAATCCAGACATGGTGGTACAGGCCTTTAATCCCAAATGAAGGTAAAGTTAGTTTGTAGAAGGAAGCACCCATGTTTGAAAGTGATGTCTAATTGAGTGGCAGGAAAAGTAATGAATCTGAGAAAGATTTGACAGAATAGAATAAGACCAACTCTCACGAAGATAGAGAGGAAAGGGATGCTACTTAAGAGGCAATTTTACAGAGAAAGGAGGAAGTTTTACCAGGACAGTGATAGAGAGATGGGTTGCAGAGAGAGAATTCAGGTGAAGACAGAAGATGAGGACAGATTTCTAAGTTAGTTTAAAACCAAGCAGAGCACTTCTGGGCCAAGAGAAAAGGCAGATTGAATAAGTCAGCTGGGAGAGGAGTTTAGGCCACAACAGCTGAGTTGAACCAGCCAGCCCAGAGCTCAGGAAGAACAAGAAAAGATGAGCTTATTTAAGCAGTAAATGTCAGAGGCAAAACATTCTACGCCAAGGTTAGATTGTATGGAGGCTAGACGCTTCCAGGACTAAGCCTAGGTTTTCAGAAGGAGGCAGATAGTCTCCCAGACAACAGCTGAACCAGAAGAATAATACTTTTACAAGGGGAAGATTCAATATTTTCTTTTCCAAATGTTGACCTGATGAGTCAAACACTGCATACAGTATGTGTGTTCTCTACACATTTGAGGTGTCACCATTATTATACATTGTTCTTATATGTGTTTTGTCTACCAAAAATCTCACTTGATTTTTATGGTATGTATCTTTTGTTCTGCTTAGCTTTTTCAGTCTAAACACAGACTCTTGTTTGTTTGTTTGTTTGTTTGTTTGTTTTTAGAGATAGGGTTTCTCTGTGTAGCCTTGGCTGTCCTGGACTTACTTTGTAGACCCTGCTGGCTTTGAACTCACAGAGATTTGCCTGCCTCTGCCTCCCCTTACGGGCATGTGCTACCATGCCTAGCTCACACACTCTTCTAATGGGAGAATCCTAACATATGTAATATCTAAAATACTCCTCCTCGGTGCTCTTGTTTTTGGAAAATAAAGTTCTGAAAAAGATTTAATTTTTTAAAATAACACTTTTGGAATTCTTGTCAGCATTGCTCTTTTATCCCTTTACCCCTAAAAAAGAATTTCTTGGCATTTTTTATTTTCAGTGGGAATATGGTAGTTTATAGAGGAACTCATGGAATATTGATCTCTTATTGAGGTTGTTTCCAAACATAAGATGCACACCTCAAGACTGCAGCATGTTCCCTACAGTTCCTTATGATTTCTATAAAGTTTACTCTCAAAATTTAAATCTTAGTGCTGTTATAAATAGGAGTATTTCCTGTAATTGCATCTCCTAACTGGCTGTTCACTTTATTTTTCACTAATATATAGTAATTTTGGGGCTCACCTGTTATAACAATTTAAATAAAATTCAAATTTATTCCATAAGGCTTTTCAGTAAATAATTAAGTAATCTGTAAATAGCAGTTTGCCTATCCCTTTCAAATCTTTTAGTGTTGCCATCTTTCCAATGTTTTGTTGTTATTAGTTTTATCTTTACTATTTTTTACGTTGCTGAAGAACACATTCAGAGCCCTGCGCCTGCTGTGCAGGCACTCTTCCACTGAGCTACAGGGCATCCCTCAACTTCATATTGCATATTTCTGTTGTTGGCTCTCACACATTTGTACTTTGTACTTTAAAGAATAACGATAATTCTGGGCTCAATAGCGCACATCTGTAATCCCAGCAGTAGAGGAGGCAGAGACTTGCAGGTCTCTGTGAGTTCCAGGCCAGCCTGGCCTACAAAGTAAGTCCAGGACACCCAAGGCTACACAGAGAAACCTTGTCTCAAAAACAAGCAAACAAAAACAAAAAAGAAAAAAAGAACAACAATAACAAATGTTTCTTCGTTCTTTTGGAAGAATGTTTCCAATGCTATACTAAAGCAGTGTTCCTGCTTTTATACTGCAGATGAAATTATAGTATAAATGATCAAGAGAAACTTAACAATCAATATACATTCTTGATAAAATATGCATATGTTTTTCATCTAGGATGTCTCTTCTGGGCTCTGGTGAGCATTCACATTGCTCACCCATCTAAGCCTGTGTGTGGTTGCTGTTCTGTTGTTATCAGTTGGAGTATGCTGCATTGTTCTCAATGGTTCTTATGCCCTGTCTACATCTTCATAAATAGTCCCTTCAGAAGCTCACTGGTATACCTGTGGCTGACCATGCTTTCTCTGCCCAGTGCTAGCTAAGACTGACACAGATAGTCTCTTCTTTTCTTTTAGATTTTATTTTTTATTGGCATATACATTTATATTATTATACATAAATAAAAATATACGTATATAGCAAGAAGAACCATAAATAAAACAATATCAGGGATTATTTGACTGTTGCATTCATGGTGTTTTGGCTAATTGTATTTGGCAACATGGTAGAAAACATCTTTTTTATCTTGGTGATTCTAAACTTCTGATTGAGAATCAATATCTATCATACCTCATTTCTGTCAACTTAAAACAACTATCTAGACCTAAAAACATCTTAACCCCTAAACAGCTAAGGTTAATTTTAAGACTAAACTATCTGATCTTCAACCCCATCAGAGACTTGAGAAAAAAAAATGACAGAGACAGTTTGCTGCCTGAACAGTCACCCAAAACTCTTTACAATGTTGGAGCATAATATTTAGCCTTCTGGTCCAATATATCTGACAGACAAATATTTGTGAGACAGGATCTATTGAGGACTTGCTTACTCTGTCTTGGCAGAGTTTAGCCATCGACTCTGCTTGTATCCAAGCTTGCCCATTTTCAGACAGAATTCTGCCTCTGGCAGAAATGAGGATATGTTGTGTTGTCTAGTGCTGGTTTGCTACATTTGAAGCTATCTTTATAAGGAGGTTCTTTGATGCTCATCTTCTTGAAGTAGGCTGGGTATTGCCAGGAGTTAGCCTTTCTTGCTGTCAATGAATCTTTAAAATATTAAAAGCATCTTTAAATGCCATATTCTGTAGGTCTCTGAGGCTTTGAAGACCTTAACTATTGTACCTTATCTGTCTATACGATCATATCTATCTGTTAAACCTAGGATGTATATTCTTGTGATAAAAATAGATTGGTAGTTGACATGACCATGATTTGATCAACTAACAATTAGCTTGTATTACTTAATCATCCTAAACAGTCTGCAACAACACTTTCAAGGTATTGGAAGTAAGCTGTGTATTATAATTGAGTTGTATGAGTTCAATACCTCATTTTAGAGTAGAAATATATATAATATGTGTGGAGAGTAATTTTAAATTTGAATTCTATACAAATGTATCAAAATTAAACTTATTTTGTATCAATATGCAAAACTCTATACCAATGAATTAAAAATAACCTTATTTGTGAGTAACAAAGAAGGCCTTAGATTGAGGAGTAGATTTGTCACGGACCGTCTCTGTCAGGTATAGGTCCTTGGGGCTGGGAGTTTTTGAAGCATCAGTGGGCAGAAGATAGGTGAGTGACAAACAGACCAACTCAGGGGAAGTCTGAGTCTGAGTGTATTTTAGAGACAAGCAAGCCAGGTTTGTATACACATCTCTTGAAACAGAGGTGTTTTTTTCACAGTTACATTCTTTTTTATACAATTTAAAAATACAGGATGTAGTGTAACTATGTTGTCATCAATCTTGAACAATCATTCATAAGTCATTAGATTGGTATCAGTGTATATGCCCTCTTTATCAAAGGTCAATGTTTTCTCATTATGTCAAACATCTGGGTCAGGACAGTAGTTTGGTTTTTTTTAGCTCTTCTGCCACTATTTGGAGTTTTTTTTTTAAAGCAACTTATTTGTAAGTCATAATATAAACTATTCACTGGTGACTAATTCTTAGCCATGTTTTTATTAACAAGTGGAATGGAACTTAGTGGTAAACTTGACTGAATGACCCCTGGTTGCAGTTTCAAGTCAAAGGTCACCTAGAAATACAGTTATGTCTGAAAAGTTCTTTGATAAGAAAAAAAAAAAAGACAGAAGCAGTCAAGATGTTTTAAAACAATGAGTGAGAAGACCTGTAATCAGTTACTCATGGCAGGAGCATGAGACCCATTTTTAGGAGGCTCTCCCTTGGATAGGGGTCATCACCTTGGGTTCCGTGGTAACGTTTGTCATACAGACTCCACTGGAGGGGTCATGACATAGATTCAATAATCTACTTTTTATCCTATTATCCCTATATACTTTTATATCCCCCCTTTGTTCTTTTCAACCCCTATCTCCATGTCTATGAAAGAAAGATAAAGGAAAAGAGAGACATCTCTGAATAAGACCAATAACTTATAAGCAACTCCCAATGAAAATAAGCACCTGTAGCCCAAGAGAGAAAACAAAAACCTACCCACCCCCCTTAGGAGAAATGAAGCACTGTTCTCTTGAGGTTTCTTCTGGCTGATTTGGGACAAATAATACCTTTGTAGGGACCTGAATAAAATTGAGGAACATGGTTAATCAAACCAGGAATAGCATTTGTGGTCCAGTTTCTAAATGTTGAGAAATTCCAGGCTTATTAGGAGTCTTGTGTGGGACAGTCTGAAATGCTGGACCAATTTGTGTTGGAAGTTTTCTTCAAAGCTGTCCTGGGAGCTGTCCTGTTCTGATGAATAACAGCATTGTGTAAATGTACCAGAGTTTTTTTACCCATTCTTCAGTTGAGGGACATCTACATTGTTTCCAGATTCTGACTATTAAGAATAAGGCTGCTATGAACATAGTTGAGCAGATGTCCTTGTATGGTAGAGCATCTATAAGGTATATTCCCAGGAGCGTTATGGCTGGGTCTTGAGGTAGACTTATTCTTAATTTCCTGAGATAGCTCCAGACTGATTTCCAAAGTGGTTGTACAAGTTTGCACTCCAAACAGCAACGGAGGAGTGTTCCCCTTTCTCTGCATCCTCGCCAGCATGTGTGCTGTCACTTGAATTTTTGATCTTAGCCATTTTGGATAGGAGTAAGATAGAATCTCAGAGTTGTTTTGATTTGCATTTTTCTGATGACTAGGGATGCTGAACATTTCTTTAAGTGTTTCTCAGCCATTCAATATTCCTCTGTAGATAATTCTCTATCTCTGTACCCCATTTTTAATTGGGATTATTTGGCTTGGTGGAATTTAATTTCTTGAGTCTTTGTATATTTTGGATATTACCTGACCTGGCCAGCAGGTCAGTCAATAGGAGTTACCAGGAAGGGGGAGCGGGAATGGATGGGACAAAAGATGCGAGAAATAAAGACAAGACAGTATTCCTATCAAGTCTTCGTTTATTGTGCAGCAGAGCAAACTCTGAGTGCACAGCCTTAAGCAATCTTACAAAA
The DNA here is from genome assembly GCF_903995435.1 of Acomys russatus. NCBI lineage: Eukaryota > Metazoa > Chordata > Mammalia > Rodentia > Muridae > Acomys > Acomys russatus. The sequence continues at coordinate 24,183,409 of NC_067164.1, read as the reverse complement.
AACAGCATGCCCAAGCAGCATGCCCTACAGGTTCCTCCTTTTTTATTTTTTTCAAAAGATGGGCAAATCTCCACGGAACGGTGTCTGTCTTAGGTTGGCATCAATCCCTTGCCCTTCTTACCCGTCTTTGGATCTCACGGGAGCAGGCCCATAGTCCTGCCTTAGGTTTGATAGGGCTGGCAATGAAGGGATTTGTGATTCTCTTACCAGTCACTGACTCCCATTCAGCTTCAGGGAGATGACTCTGGGTAGAAAGAGTCATTGTCAGCCGCATTTTGTTGGTAGTAGTGAACCTGTAGGGTTTCATTTGTATAGCTTCGATCTGTTGCTTTAAGAAGGCCATAGTTCTGTTGAATAACACTGGTCCTACAGACAACAAAATGAGAAGACCCAGGAGTGGGCCTAGAATAGACGTCAGGAGGGTAGAAAGCCAAGGGGAAGTACTAAACCATGGTTTAAACCACCCTTGTTCTTGTTCTCTTTGTTTCTTGTGTCTTTCCAATCCTTCTCGGACCTTCTGCATGGAGTCCTTAACAACTCCTGAGCGGTCCATGCAGAAACAGCATTCTTCTTTAAGGGCATTACAAAATCCACCCTGCTGTACGAGCAAGAGGCCAAGTCCTCACCTGTTCTGTAACACTACCCCAGCAAGGGAAGATAGGGAGGGTTGTAAATGAGAGGCAGAAGTCTCAAGCCTTTCCTGTATCTAAATCAATAGAAGATCTCAACTGGCCATGATTGTGATCCTGGAGAATGAGGGAAGAGATCCCGGTGCTAGCCCCCGACAATCCAAGGCAAAGCAAGACCGCCACTGTAATAGTGGAGATTGGTTCTCTTTTAGGCCGGAGGAGTCTTTGATCATCCACGGGGTCCCAAAAAATTGGAAAATTGTTCATCAGTATAGTAGGTAAGCCTAGGGATCAATTGTACTAAAATACAAAAGTTTTTGGATAGGGCATGATTATTAGTGCAAGGGGTAAGGCCATCAAGGCAAGCCCACCAGGCATCATCGGGGGGAATAAGATGAGTGGTTGGGCTACTATTTTTTGTTACTGAAATGGAGATATTACAGAGGTCTTTGTAAGCATCAGGAATATTTCCCACACAAGTTCCTGATCCACTAATGGATTGCAGAGACAGCTTGTGAGGACCCTGTTGCCATCTACAGCTTGCAGGATCTGTAGTACTGCTAACCTCATGCAATGCCCTCATAGAAGGGGGTGGGGCTGAGGGGTGTAACATAGCCAGCACGATTGCGTCAGATCTGGTCTGGAACTATTGAGGGTGGTGAAGGAATGCACAAACAGATCCAACAAGGCTTCCTCTGTGGTCTTTTGAGGGGGAACAGCAGCATCCTCCTGACCAGGGAGGGGAGTGCCTGGGGAAGGGACCACCTTCTTGTTCCCTACCTGTTGGGACAAGAATCTTATTTGGTCCGAGTCTGACATTGGTTTGCACAGGACTTGCCTTCAGGACAATACTGAAGATGGATATTGGGTCATATTCAATGGGATGATATAGTCTAACGCCCCACAATCTCGGAGTGGTTGTCCAATCCTCACTTTTAGCATAATTTGTATAAGAAATCTGTATTTGCGGGTATCTGGGGTAGCGCCCCCTGCATGTGTTCCATGTGTTCCAAGGTGCATCTGAGGGGTGATTAATGATGCGAATCTTAATCCAATCGGTAGTGATGGGAGGGTTCCACCAGATATGACCAGTGGATTCACATCCCCATTTAGCACAAAATCCTGCTTCTGTATAACCACCACCTCTCACTGAGCTGCCATGATTAGGACAGATGTAGAAATTAATAGATTTTGCCCATTGTCTACAATTGAACCAATATTTACCACTGAAAGTTAAATTGGGGAACCAGCTGCCAATGGGGCCTATCTTTGAGAGACTGACTATGGTGGAGCCCTTACTGTCAGCAATCTGCCAAGTCAGGTTGGAGGGCAGATGTTGGTTCACCGGCTTCAGCTGGAGGGCGATCGTCATTTTCAGCGTCAGAGTCAGGATCAAGCAGGTTCTCATGATGATCTGTAAGAGAGACAGGGTTTTTCTCAGGGGGAAATTTCTCCCTGGAGCTTTGGTTATCTATCTGCTTAACCATCTCTCTGGCAGCCATATAGCAGCATTTGCTTCTCGAGAGTAGACGCAAACTGATCCTCTGCCCCATATGAGTACGGGATCTGGTCCATTCCAGGACCCAGTCAATGCATCTTTCCAGAGGACCGTGGCAAAATCTCTGAGTCTCTGGATGCCAGTAGCGGTTGGCTGCTGATTTTCTGTCTTTATCCAATTTTAGAAAATTTAAAATAAATAATGAATGATAAAAACTATTCTTGGTAAAGTATACAGTGATAAAACAGGGCACCTGATATCCTCCTATGACCTCCACATACCCCCTCTATGCATGTTCAACACACCCACGTGCGCATCGGGGCGGGGGGCGGGGGGGACTGGATTGATTGTTCAGTGTTAAAAAAAAACTTGGTGCCCTTACATAGGACCAGAATTTGGTTCCCAGAACCCATGTGGAAAGCTCACAACCACTTGTAACTTCTGGTTCAAAGCATCTGGTGTCCTGTTCTGTCCACATGCATGCACACAGGCACAGACACAGACACATAACCAAAAATAAAATCAATCTTTAAAAAAAAAAAACAAAAAAACTATTCTTGGGAGACCCCTTAGGTAGGGTACCGTCCCCCCTTTTTTATTTTTTCAAATGTTAATTTTAGAGTGAGGTGTGCCCTTTCCACCATGCCCTGTCCTTGCGGGTTGTATGGTATGCCAGCTTTATGAAGAATATTCAGCATCTCACAGAAACATTGAAAGCTGGTACTTGTATATCCGGGGCCATTATCTGTCTTACTTTGTTTGGGGACTCCTAGGGTGGAAATGGCTGCAAGCATATGGGCGATAATGTGCCTTGTGGCTTCTCCTGTTTGCAGAGTAGCAAAAATAAGACCACTGAAGGTGTCAATACAAACATGTATATACATATATATTTTTTAAAATATTTATTTACTTTATGTATATATGAGAGCTCTATGCGCATGTACACCTGCAGGCCAGAAGAAGGTGCCAGGTCACATTATAGATGGTTGTGAGACACCATGTGGTAGCTGGGAATTGAACTCGAGACCTCTGGAAGAGCAGACAGTGCTCTTAATCCCTGAGCTGTCTCTCCAGCCCCAATCATGTATATATTTTAAGTTGCCAAATTCACTGAAATGCATCACATCCATTCGCCATATAGCATTTGCAGTGAGCCCTTTCGGGTTAACTCTGAAATGTGGGACAGGCACATGGGATGCACATGCCTGACATTGCTTGACAATCAGGCATGCTTGCTCTCAAGTGATCTTAAACACTAGCCTTGAGGTGTGAGAATTAAGATGATGCAACCTGTGAGCTTGCATAGCTTGGCCGATACCAGTGGCAGCAGGTTCAGTAGACAAGATCTTTGCCTGGTGTGTAGCCAGACCCATTTTTTCACTCTCTTCAGATAAGGGGCCAGGAAGGGCTGAATGTGCCTTCAAATGGCCAACAAATTTTTTTTTTCTGTGCGTTTGCGAATAAGTTGCTGGTGAGTAAGAAATAAATGAGCTATTTCAGAGGAATATTTAATTATAGCAACTGTCCCCAAAAGAGGAACAGAATGTGCCAAATAAGCACTATCAGTAAAAATATTAAGGGTTGCATAGGAAAGGCTTGAAGAACAGCAATAATAGCATGGAGCTCTACCAATTGGGCCAAGAGAGGGGGGGTCTCAAAGGATGCCGTCTGAGCTTGAAAAGTATACGTGGCCCATCCTGTGGAGGACCCATCCGTGAAGACTAGTAATGCCTTGGGGATAGGTACCATGGAAACTCTAGTGGGGAAAACAAAAGCATGCAATCTGCAAAACTGTGTGAGTTTATTACGAGGATAATGATTATCTATTTGTCCTGTAAAGGAACACAGGCGATAGGCCAGGTTTCTGTGTTCTGTAGTAACCAGTTAACCTGCACCACAGTATAAGGTTGAATCAAGGTATCAGGATCTTTTCCAAAGTAAACCTGACTTGTATTTTGGCCTAAAATGATCAAGTCAGCTATGGTATCAAAATAAGGCAATAAAACCTTTTTGGGTGAGGAGAGCAGATGAACCCACAGCAGAGGTGCTGTTTGCCAGGATACAGCAGTGGGTGTCAGTGTGGTACAAAATACAAGGAAGAGAAGTGGCTTAGCATAATCAATCTGAGTGACAGACTGAGAAGCAATCGCATCCTCTACCCATTTTAATGCCAGTCTTCCTTCATTAGTAAGCACTTGTGGGGAGTTAGGGCTTGTGTCCCCTTTAAGGATATCAAATAAAGGCCTTAAATCACCAGTGGTGAGTTTTAGATATGGTCTTAGCCAATTAATGTCTCTGAGCAATTTTTGAAAATCATTAAGTGTCCTGAGCACATCTATCCTAAAGGTGGCCTTGCTATTAGTAATTTTTGGACCATTAACTTGGAATCCAAAATACATATAAGGATCTTTTAATTGCACCTTTTGGGGGGCAATAATTAATCCACCCCCTTCCAAGGCAGTTTTTAGGCCCTCAAACCATTGAAGAACCTCCTGGCCAATCTCTCCTGCAAGGAGGCTATCCTCCATATAATGTATCATATAAATCTGAGGCCAGGTCTGTCTCACACCTGCTATTGCCTTGGCTACAAATTTTTGGCATAGAGTGGGACTATTAGCCATACCTTGAGGCAAGACCTTCCGTTGATAGCGCTGCACGGGCTCTTTAAAGTTAATAGCAGGTAAACTAAAGGCAAAGCACTTCCTATCATGGGGTATAAAGGAATCGTGAAAAAGCAATCTTTTAAATCAACTATAATTTTATAATATTTTAAAGGAGCTGAGAAAGGAGTGGGGAGGCCCGGTTTCAGGGCTCCCACCAATATCATGGAGGCGTTGACAGCTCTTAAATCCTGCAGCAACCTCCATTTTCCTAATTTTTTTCTTAATGACAAATATGGGACTGTTCCAAGGAGAGGTACTCTCCTCCAGTGCCCTGATTGTAATTGCTCCTGCAGTAGCCTCTGGGCAGCTTGTAATTTTTCTGTTGTTAATGGCCATTGGTTCACCCATACTGGTGTGTCATCCTTCCATGTGATCGGACCGGCACAAGGTAACTGGGGTGCAGCAGAGCCAATGGCCCCTACTGAAAATATCCCAAACCTTCCCTTGTTGTTCGTGGGGTGGCCTTTACGGGTTCAGCAATCCCATTCTCATTTTTTCTCAGGCATTTGCCAGGGAGAAATCCGGCATTTAACATTTACACAGTGACAGCATCATTTGGACTGCACATGATGAGTCCCATTTGAGATAAAATACCCCTTCCCCAAAGATTAACAGGGAGACCAGGCATGATAAAATGCTTGACCTGTCCAGTGTTGCCTTCTTTGTCTCTCCAAGTGAGCATCTTTGAACTCTGATTAGGCTTTTGACTTTGCCTTATGCCTCTTAAACTGGTCAAGGCGGGGGTGACAGGCCAATGACTAGGCCAGTCAATGGACCGGACGATTGTCATATCAGCTCCTGTGTCCACTAATCCCTGGAAAGGTTTCTCATGAGCTTTTGTTTGGACACAGGTTGTGCTCAGTATGCATCAGAGGATCCAAGCCCCTGAGCTGCCCTGTTCTCACTCTTATAGGAATGATCGGCAGACAGTAATGGAAGAATTATTAATTCCGGCAATCCTTTTCCCAGCTGCTATAGTGACTATATTTTTTATTGTCTTAGCCATGATCTTGATTTCTCCTCTATAATCATTGTCAATGACTCCGGGAAATGCCTTGCATACTACTACTACTTCTACCTAGCAGAGGGCCAAAAGTATTGGGGCTTAAAGGGCCAAAAATCCCTGTAGGGAGTGCTTGAGCTCCCATCTCTGGAGTTAATACTGTGTGGGTGGTGAAACTGAGGTCCAACCCTGCGCTTCCTGGGGTTGCTCTACAGAGGTTAGAAAAGGATTGTTGCTACTGGCTGGAACAAAGCTCATTGCCCCGTAGACTTTTTTGTGAGTCGGGGCCTGGGGCTGGCCCTGTTTCCTGTTTCCCTGGCAGGGAGGAAGCAGATTGCCCTGGGCATCCTTCTTGGATTTACACTCAGTTGCCCAGTGCCTTCCACTTTTACATCTAGGACATAAGCCTGGGGGCAAAAGTCTAGGTTGTCGGGAAGATACCTGGCATTCCCTAGAGAAATGTACAAGTCTTCCACATTTAATGCATCCTCGATTGTCCTTTTGATTACAGGCTACGAAGTCCTTCACTGTCTTTCCATGAAACGTGGCAGCCGTCGCTAAGCCTTGCTGGTAAGAAGGGCTGATATCTGAGCATAGGCGGATATAACCAGAGAGATCCATTTTCTTACGATAGGGCCATATCGCTGCCTGGCAGGCGGCATTAGCATTTTCATAGGCCAGCGGTCTTCCATAGTCTATTCCTGCCTCTGGATTGCCATATATCCTGCCTGCAGTGGTCATGAGGCGATGTGCAAAATCAGAGAAGGGCTCGTGAGGACCCTGCTTCACTGTCGTCGTAAGGGAGGCTCCAGGGTCCCCCGTGACAGGCAATTTGTGCCAGGCCTTGGTAGCTGCAGTCTGGATTTGAGCAAAAATTCCAGGTTCATATTGCATTTGTTTGTCAGGATCGCTATAAGGGCCTTCTCCTGCCAGAGCCTCAAAAGTCCAGCCATTGTTGGCGTGGGCATTTCATCGAGCTATCCCCTTACAAGTCTCATAGAATTGAGACTTCCGAACTAGGAAATCTTCCCCTTAGAGGGCAGCCCGAACAAGGGAATACCAGTCATCAGGAGTGAGCCATTGATCAGTGACCGATTCAAGGATAGCCTGAGTATATGGAGCAGTGGGACCATATTGAAACACGGCGGTTTTCAATTCTTTTGATTCCAAACTGGAAACCCAACCCGTCTTATGCCTCTGTGGGGTGCCATCAGGGGCTATAGTTTTACTCACAGCGAAAGCTTCCTGGGAAAAAGGATCAGAAGGAGGATTAGAAAGACTCAAAGGATTCCCTTGATTGCGTGGATGCCTGTGAGGGACCCTGCGAGGGATCCCGCGAGGGATCCCGCAAGGGAGATCAGGTAGTGATTGAGGGTCTTTCCCAATCTTTAGTTTTTGGAGTTTACTTACAAGTTCTTGGTACTGCTGCTCAAGGCTAATTTGTTCCTCAAGACTATTAATTTTCTCTTTTAAATCCTTAATAGGGTCAAGAGCAGCCACCCCAATGGTGGGGGCACTTGGTGGAGGAGCGTAGGGGGGAGGCCAGCGATCGGGGTCGTGGCTTCCTCCTTTAACCCATCCCAATCAACTTCATCAGAATCGGGGTCATCCTGAAAATCATTCTGTAGGTCTCTAATCAGGGGATGAATTTTGGGAACTACCTTTTGACCAGATTTTCTCTTATCCTTTTAAAATTCTTTTATGTAAGAGTCCCCCATCATTGTCCCCTGAGATCACTTCTTTACTGACGTTAAGTCTGTCCTTCCTTTTTCAGCCTCATTAATGTCATCATCACTGTCCAAGAAAATGAGATCGCCTGTTTCGCTTTCTGGCCCTGACTTTGAATTTTTGAGTGTATTTTCTCCCTTGGCAATGGCTGCGGCTACCGTGGGATCGTCTTCTTTAATTTTTATTATTTCTCTTATGAGGTTCCAATAGGAAAAGGCAGTAACAGGGACCTTTTCTGGCCCAAAAGTTCTATAAAAGTCTTTGAGAGCATCACCTACCCTGTCGCAGCGTTTCATATCGATGGTTCCCTCTTGGGCAAACCAAGGACATAGTTTTTTAATAAAATCAAAAAATATAAAAGATGTTTGACTTTCAGTCTTTACTCCCTGCGTCTTTAAAGCTTCATTCAATAGTTTGACATATAAATCATGACTGCTTATTTCTTGTCCCATTATCACTACTTCTTACTGTATTTCTCGCAGCGCAGCAGGCTCCTGCGGCGATCCACTCTGCTTTCACTTTCGTTCCTCCATTTTCCTTTCTCTGGACCAGTCACTTTTGCAGTGTTCCTCACCATGTCCACCCCGGCCTCCGCCACCTCCCCCGTGTCCAGGGCCCCACGTTGGGCGCCATGTGACCTGGCCAGCAGGTCAGTCAACAGGAGTACCTGGAAGGGGGAGAGGGAATGGATGGGACAAGAGACGCAAGAAATGGAGACAAGACGGTAGTCCGATCAAATCTCTGTTTATTATGCGGCAGAGCAACAGTATATATAGTCAGCAGAAGGAGGGGCAGAAGGCGCGGGGGTCGGAGGGGGGCTCAGGGGGTGGAGCGAGGGAAGCAGGTATTCGGGTTCTGCAGAAACATTTGGTATATCTAAACAGGATATAGGAAAAAACACCAAATGTAACCAGTGGAAATGTACGCTTAGTATAAACTCTGAGTGCATGGCCTTAAGCGATCTTACAAAAAACGACACACCCGAGCAGGGCTCCTACATTAGCCCTTTGTCAGATGTAGCATTGGTGAAGATCTTCTCCCAGTCTGTAGGCTGTAGTCTTGTTCTGTTGACTGATTGCTTTGCCTTGCCAGAGCCTTTCAGTTTCATGAGGTCCCATTTATTAATGATTGATCTTAGAGCCTGAGTTGTTGGTGCTCTGTTCAGGAAGTTGTCTTCTGTGCCAGTGAATTCAAGGCTCTTCTCCAGTTTTTCTTCCAACTGATTGAGAATGTCTGGTTTTAAGTTGAGGTCTTTAATCCACTTGGACTTTAGTTTTATGCATGGTGATAAATATGCATCTATTCACATTTTTCTACATGTAGCCATCCAGTTAGACCAGCACCATTTGTTGAAGATACTATCTTTTTTTCATTGTATGTATTTGGCTTCTTTGTCAAAAATCAACTGCCCATAGGTGTGTGGGTTTATTTCTGGGTCTTCTATTCCATTCCACTGGTCAACCAGCCTATTTCCATGCCAGTACCATGCTGTTTTTATTACTGTTGCTCTATAGTACAGCTTGAGATCTGGGATGGAGATTCCTCAAGAAGATCTTTTATTGTACAGGATTATTTAAGCTATTCTGGGTTTTTTGTTTTTCCATATGATGTTGATCTTTTAATGTCTATAAAGAATTGTGTGGGTATTTTGGTGGGAATTGTATTGAATCTGTAGATTGTTTTTGGTAAGATGGCCATTTTTACTATGTTGATTCTCCTGATCTCAAACATGGGAGAGCTTTCTGTCTTTGGATATCCTCTTCAATTTCTTTCTTTAGAGTCTTGAAGTTTTTTTCATATGTCTTTCACTTGCTTGGTTAGAGTTACACCAAGATATTTTATATTATTCGTTGCTATTGTGAAGAATATAGTTTCCCTAATTTCTTTCTCAGCCTGTTTGTCATTTGTATACAGCAGGGCTACTGATTTTTTTAGTTGATTTTGTATCCAGCCACTTTGCTGAAGGTGTTTATCAGGTGTAGGAGTCCTTTGATAGATTTTTCAGGGTCACTTATGTATACTATCAGATCATCCATGAACAATGATAGTTTGACTTCTTCCTTTCCAATTTGTATCCCCTTGACCCCCTTTAGTTGCTCTAGCTAGGAGTTCAAGTACTATATTATTATATTGAAGAGATACGGAGAGACTGGCAGCCTTGTCTTGTCCCTCATTTCAGTGGAATTTATTTAGTTTTCTCTCTGTTTAATTTGATGTTGGCTATAGGATTGCTGTGTATTGCCTTTATTATGTTGAGGTATGTTCCTTGTATCCCTGCTCTCTCTAGGACATTTAATATGAATGGGTGTTGGATTTTGTCAAATGCTTTTTCAGCATCTAAGGAGATGATCATATGGGTTTTTTTTTTCTTCAGTTTGATTATGTGATGAATTACATTGATGGGTTTCCATATATCAAACCACCCCTGGAGGCCTGGGATAAAGCCTACTGGCCATGGTGAATAATATTTTTGATGTGTTCTTGAATTCAGTTTGTGAGTATTTTATTGAGTATTTTTTGTATCAATGTTCATAAGAGAAATTGGTCTGAAATTCTGTTTCTTTGTTGAGTCTTTCTGTGGTTTAGGTATCAAGGTGACTGTGGCATCATGAAATGAGTTTGACACTGTTCCTTCTGACTCTATTTTGCTGAATGGTTTAAAGAGAATTGTTATTACCTCTTCTCTGAAGGTGTGGTAGAATTCTGTGCTGAATCCATCCAGTCCTGGGCATTTTGTTGTTGTTGTTGTTGGGAGACTTTTATTGACTGCCTCTATTCCCTATGGTGTTATAGGACTGTTCAATTTGTTTACCTGATCTTGATTCAATTTTGGTAGTTGGTAGCTATCAAGAAAATTGTCCATTTCATTTATGTTTTCAAATTTTGTGGCATATAGGCTTTTAAAGTAAAACCTGGTGATTCTTTGGATTTCATTGTTGTCTGTTGTTATGTCTCCCTTTTCATTTCTGATTTTGTTGATTTGAATACTCTTTTTAGTTAGTTTGGCTAAAAATTTGTCTATCTTGTTGATTTTCTCAAAGAACCAGATCCTGGTTTTTGTTGATTCTTTGAATTGTTTTGTTTCTAATTTATTGATTTTAGCCCTGAGTTTGATGATTTCCAGCAGTCTACTTCTCCTGGGTGTGCCTGCTCCTTTTTGTTCTAGAGCTTTTATGTGTGCTGTTAAGTTGCTAGTATGGGATCTCTCCAGTTTCTTTATAAAGGCACTTAGTGCTATGAATTTCCTCTTGTCACTGCTTCGTTGTCTCCCATACGTTTGGGGATGTTGTGCCTTCAGTTTCATTGAATTCTAGGAAGTTTTTAATTTCTCTTTTTATTTTGTCCCTTACCCAGAAGTCATTGAGTAGGGAGATTTTTAGTTTCCATGAGTTTGTAGGCTTCCTGTTATTTCTTTTGTTGTTGAGTTCCAGCTTTAATTCATGGTAGTCCAATAAAATATAAAGAGATTATTTCAATTTTTTGTATCTGTTGAGGTTTGCTTTGTGACCAAGTATATGGCCAGTTTTGGAGAAGGTTCTGTGAGGTGCTGAAAGGAAGGTGTATTCTTTTGTGTTTTGGTGAAGTGTTGTGTAGATATCAGTTAGGTCCATTTGCTTCATGATAGCTTTTAGTTTCATTGTTTCTTCATTTACTTTCTGTCTTGATGATCTGTCTATTGGGGAGAGTGGGGTGTTGAAGTCTCTCACTATTAATGTATGGGGTTATATGTGTGATTAAGCTTTAGAAAGGTTTCTTTTTAAAATTTAATTAATTTATTCAGATTACATCTCAATTGTTTTCCCCTCACTTGTATCCTTCTGTTCCTCCCTCCCTCCCACTTTTGCTCTATTCCCCTCCCCTAGGGCTGTAACTGAAGGAGACCTCCTCTCCCACCATAGGGCCATATGCTATCAAGTCTCATCTTGGTAGTTTGCTTATCCTTTCTCTGAGTGCCACCAGGCCTCCCCACCAAGGGGAAGTGGTCAAATATGGGGCACCAGAGTTCATGTCAGAGTCAGATTCTGCTCTCCACACAACTGTTGAGAATGTCCTGTCCATTGGCTAGATCTGAGTAGGGGTTCAATGTTTACTGCATGTATGTCTTTGGTTGGTGCAGTAGTTTTGGCAGAGCCCCCTGGGTCCTACTCTGCCTGTCATGATGTTCTTGTACATTTCTAGGACCCTCTGGATCCATCTACTTCCCCATTTTCCCATACTTCTCTCACCTAGAGTCCCAGTAGGAAGAAGTCCTCACATCTATCTCAATCTCCTGATAAGTGAAGACTTTCATGGGATATCCATTTTGGGCTAGTGTCCAATTATAAGTGAGTATATACCATGTGAGTCTTTCTGCATCTAGGTTAACTCGCTCAGGGTGATGATTTCTAGTTCCATCTATTTGTCCACAAATTTCGGGATTTCCTTCTTTTTAATGGCTGAGTAGTATTCCATAGTGTAAGTGTACCATAGTTTCTTTATCCATTCTTCAACTGAGGGACAATTGGTCTGTTTCTGGGTTCTGGCTATTACAAATAAGGCTGCTATGAACATTGTTGAGCATATGGCCTTGTTATGTGGTGGAGCATTTTCTGGGTATATACCAAGGAGTGGAATAGCTGGATCTTGAGGTAGCCCTATTCCTAGCTTTCTGAGAAAGCGCCAGATTGATTTCCAAAGTGGTTGTACAAATTTGCATTCCCACCAGCAATGAAGGTGTGTTCCTCTTTCTCCACATCCTCACCAGCATGTGCTGTCACTTGAGTTTTTGACCCTAGCCATTCTGATGGGTGTAAGATGGAATCTCATAGTCGTTTTGATTTGCATTTCTCTGATAACTAAGGACGTTGAGCATTTCTTTAAGTGTTTCTCAGTCATTTGATATTCCTCTGTTGAGAATTCTCTGTTTAATTCTGAGGCCCATTTATTTTTATTTATTTATTTTTTTAATTGAAAAATAGGAAGTCTCCCTCAGTCACAGTCATAGGGGAGGAGAGTAAGGGGAAAATGGGAGGGACGGAGGAATGGGAGGATACAAGGGATGGGATAACCATTGAGATGTAATAAGAATAAATTAATAAAGTAAAATTTTAAAATAAAATAAAATAATTCATATTACATCTCAATGGTTATCCCATCCCATGCATCCTCCCATTCCTCCCTCCCTCCCGCTTTCACTCCATTCCCCTCCCCTACGACTCTGACTGAGGGGACCTCCTCCCCCTGAATATAATGCTAGGGTATCAAGTCTCTTCTTGGTAGTCTGCTATCCTTCCTCTGAGTAACATCGGGCCTCCACATCAAGGGGACATGGCCAAATATGGGGCACCAGAGTTTGTGTGAAAGTCAGTCCCCACTCTCTACTTAACTGTGGAGACTGTCCTGTCCCTTGGCTAGATCTGGGTAGGGGTTTGATGCTGACTGCACATATTATCCTTGGTTGGTGCCATAGTTTGAGCAGAACCGCTGGGCCCAGATCTGCCCATCATAGTGTTCTTCTTGTAGGTTTATAGGACCCTCTGGATCCTTCTATTTCCCAGTCTCATATTTCTCTCACCTAGAGTCCCAATAAGATGTCCTCACCTCTATCCCACTTTCCTGGTAAGTGAAGACTTTCATGTGACATGCCCCTTGGGCTAGTGTCCAGTTATAAGTGAGTATATACCATTTGCGTCTCTCTGCGTCTGGGTTAGCTCACTCATTATGATAATTTCTAGTTCAATCCATTTGTCCACAAATATCAAGATTTTCTTGTTTTTAATAGCTGAATAATATTCCATAGTGTAAATGTACCACAGTTTCTTTATCCATTCTTCTACTGAGGTACACGTAGGCTGTTTCCATGTTCTGGCTATTACGAATAAGGCCGCTATGAACATGGTTGAACATATGTCCCTGTTGTATGTTGGAGCATCTTCTGGGTATATTCCAAGGAGTGGAATAGCTGGGTCTTGAGGAAGCCTTATTCTCAGTTTTCTGAGATAGCATGAGGCCTATTCCTTAATTGGGTCATTTGGTTTGGTGGTGTTTACATTCTTAAGTTCTTTATATATTTTGGATATTAGACCTTTGTCAGATGTAGGGTTGGTGAAAATCTTTTCCCAGCCTGTAGGCTGTTACTTTGTTCTGTTGACAGTGTCTTCTGCCTTACAGAAGCTTCTTAGCCTCATAAGGTCCCATTTATTAATTGTTGACCTTAAGGCCTAGGCTGTTGGAGTTCTGATCAGGAAGTTATCTCCTGTGCCAATGTGTTCCAGGTTCTTCCCCACATTTTCTTCTAACAGATTTAATGTCTCTGGTTTTATGTTGAGGTCTTTAATCCACTTGGTCTTGAGTTTTGTGCATGGTCATAAATATGGCTCTATTCACATTTTTCTACTTGTAGTAGCCATCCAGTTAGACCAGCACTATTTGTTGAAGATGCTATCCTTTTTCCATTGAATAGATTTGGCTTCTTTGTCAAAAATCAAATGTCGATATGTGTATGGATTCATATCTGGGTCTTCGATTTGATTACATTGATCAACCAGCCTACTGCTGTGCCAGTGCCATGCTGTTTTAATTACTGTTGCTCTATAGTACAGCTTGAGATCAGGTATGGAGATTCCTCTGGAGAATCTTTTACTGTACAGGATTATTTTAGGTATTCTTTTTTTTTTTTCATATGAAATTGAGAATTGATCTTTCAATGTCTTTTAAAAATTGTGTAGGTATTTTAGTAGGGATTATATTGAATCCGTACATTGCTTTTGATAAGATGGACATTTTTACTATGTTAATTCTCCCAATCCATGAACAAAGGAGATCTTCCATCTCCTGTGTCATCTTTAGTCTCCTTCTTCAGAGATTTGACGTTTTTTTTTTTTTTTTTTTTTTTTTTAAACAAGTCCTTCACTTGCTTGGTAAGAGTTACTCCTAGATTTTTTATATTGCTTGTGGCTATTGTGAAGGATGTAGTCTCCCTAATTTCCTCCTCTGCCTAATTGTCATTTGTATATAGGAAAGCTACTGACTTTTATGAGTTAATTTTGTATCTAGCCATTTTGCTGAAGGTATTTATCAGCTGTAAGAGTTCTCTGGTGAGCTGGGCATGGTGGCGCACGCCTTTAATCCCAGCACTCGGGAGGCAGAGGCAGGTGGATTGCTGTGAGTTCGAGGCCAGCCTGGTCTACAAAGCGAGTCCGGGACAGCCAAGGATATACAAAGAAACACAGTCTCGAAAAACCAAAAAAAAAAAAAGAGTTCTCTGGTGGAATTTTGGGGGTCGCTTATGTACACTATCATATCATCTGCAAATAAGAATAATTTGACTTCTTTCTTTGCCATTTGGACACCCTTGATCTTTTGTTGTCTTATTGCTCTTGCTAGAACTTTAAGAACTATATTGAAAAGATATGGAGAAAGTGGACATCCTTGCATGGTCCCCAAATTTAGAGGAATTTCCTTGAGTATCTCTTCATTTAATTTGATGTTGGCTATTGGCTTGCTTTATATAGCCTTTATTATGTTTAGGTATGTGCCTTGTATGCCTGATCTCTCCAAAACTTTAAACATGAATGGGTGTTGGATTTTGTCAGATGCTCTTTCTGCATGTAAGGAGATGATTGTGTGGTTTTTTTTCTTTCAGTTTGTTTATATGGTGGATTACATTGATAGATTTTCATATATTAAACCATCCCCGCATTCCTGGAATGAAGCCTACCTGGTCATGGTGAATGATATCTTTTATTCAGTTTGCAAGTATTTTATTGAGTATTTTTGCGTCAATGTTCATAAGAGAAATTGATCTAAAATTCTATTTTTTGTTGAGTCTTTGTGGGGTGTAGGTATCAAAGTGACTGTGGCCTTATAGAAAGAATTTGATAATGCTCCATCAATTTCTATCTTTTGGAGTAGCTTGAAGAATATTGGTATTAGCTCTTCTTTGAATTCTGGTAGAATTCTGTGCTGAAACCATCTGGCCTTGGGCTTTTTTGATTGGGAGACTATTAATGATTGCTTCTATTTCTGTAGGAAGACCAGGACTATTTAATTTGTTTATCTGATCTTGATTCAATTTTGGCAAGTGGAATTGATCAAGAAAATTGTCCATTTTCCTTAGATTTTCAAATTTTGTGGCATATATGTCTTTGAAGTAGGATCTTATGATTCTTTGTGTGTCTTAAGTGTCTGTTGTTATGTCTCCCTTTTCATTTCTGATTTTGATAATTTGGATAGTATTTCTCTGCCTTTTAGTTAGTTTGGCTAATGGTTTGTCTATCTTGTTGATTTTCTCAAAGAACCAGCTCCTGGTTTTGTTGATTCTTTAAATTGTTCTCTTTGTTTCTAATTTACTGATTTCAGCCCTGAGTATGATTATTTCCATATGTCTACTCCTCTTGGGTGTTTCTGCTTCTTTTTTTCTAGGGCTTCTAGGTTTGCTTACATGGGATATTTCCAATTTCTTTATAAAGGCACTTAGTACTATGAAATTTCCTCTTAGCACTGCTTTCAGTGTGTCCCACAAATTTATGTATGTTGTTCTTTCATTTTCATTGAATTTCAGGAAGTCCTTAATTTCTTTATTTCTTCCCTGCCCCAGGTGTCATTAAGTAGAGAATTGTTTAGTTTCCATGTGTGTGTAGGCTTTTTGTTATTTCTGTTGTTGTTGAAGTCCAGTTTTAGACCATGGTGATCTGATAGGATACAAGGTATTATTTCAATCTTCTTGTCTCTATTGAGGCTTGCTTTGTGACCTACTATATGATCAATTTTGGAGAAGGTTCCATGGGGTGCTGAGAAGTCGGTATAATCCTTTGTGTATGGGTGAAAAGTTCTCTAGATATCTATTAGATCCATTTGATTCATAATGTTGGTTAGTGTCATTATTTCTCAGTTTAGTTTCTGTTTCAATGACCTATCCTTTGGTGAAAATGGGATGTTGAAGTCTCCCACTATTAATGTGTGGGGAGCAATGTGTGGTTTAAGCTTTGTTAACAGTTCTTTTACAAATGTGGGTGCCCTTGTATAGGGAGCATAGATGTTTAGAATTGTGATGTCATCTTGGTTGATTTTACCTTTGATGAGTATGAAATGACCTTCATCTTAGTAAGATGAATGTGGGTGCTCCTGTATTTTGGACATAAACATTCAGAATTGAGATATCATCTTGTTGTATTTTTCCTTTGATGTGTATGAAATGTCCTTACCCATCTCTTTTGATTAGTTTTGGTTGAACGTCTATTTTATTAGATAATAGGATGGCTACTCCAGCTTGTGTTTTGGGTCCATTTGCTTAGAATACCTTTCTCCAACCCTTTACTCTAAGGTAATGGTTATATTTATTGCTGAGGTATGTTTCTTATATGCAGCAGAATGTTTACAATCCATTCTCTCAGCCTGTGTCTCTTCATTGGAAAGTTGAGGCCATTGACATTGAGAGATGTTATGGACCAGCAGTTATTGGTTCCTATTATTTTATGTTGATAGTAATAGAGTGTGTGTGAGAGAGGTTCCTTTCTTTTGTTTTTGGATGTGGGGTTATTTATTTCCTTTGTTTTCCTGTGTAAAGTTACCCTCCTTGGGTTGGAATTTTCCTTCTAGAATCTCTGTAAAGCTAGATTTGTGGTTAGGTACTGTTTATACTTGGCTTTGTAATGGAATATCTTGTTTTCTCCATCAATTGCTGGGGACTGTCTCAGTCGGGGATAGGTCCTTGGGAATGGGGAGTTCTCAAAGCTTCGGTGGGCAAAGATAGGTGAGTGACAAACAGACTGACACAGGGGAAAGTTTAAATCTTAGTGTATTTTGCAGGCAAGCAAGCTAGGTGTTTTATACACATTTTTTTTGGAACAGGTTACATTTTTTTTGTCATACAATTCAAAATACAGGATGCAGAGTAATAATGTTGCCATCAATCCTGAATCACTATTCTTCTTAAGTCATTGGCTTGGTGTCAGTACGCATGTGTCCTCTTTATCAAAGGTCAGTGTTCTCTCATTATGCCAAACATCTGTGAGCCAAGACAGTTTTTTCTTAGCGCTTCGCATCACTATCTGGAGCTTTCTTAAACACTTTATTTGTAAGTCATATATATACTATCAACTGGGGATTAATTCTTAGCCATGTTTTTTATTTAAAAAATGAAATGGAACTTGGTGGTAAGCTAGCCTGAATGACCCTTGGCTGCGGTCCCAAGTTTAGGGCGTCTCCTAGCAATACAGTTACGTTTGAAAAGTTCTGGTATGAAAGTAAAAAAAAAAACAAAAAACAAAACAAACAAACAAACAAAAAAAACCACACATACACACACACACACACACACACACACACACACACACACACACACACACACACAAAGGCAGAATGTTCCAAAACAAGAAGGCTGCAACCAGTGACTCCTGACAGAAACATCAGACCCATTCCAGGAGGCCCGGGTTGTATGGTATCATTTGTCACACAGACTCCACTGGAGAGGTCGTGACAATCAATGGTGATTCAAGTTTTGCTGGGGAAAGTAGTCTGGGTTGGCATCTGTGCTCTCTTAGAGTGTGTGTGATATCTGTCCAGACCCTTCTGGCTTTCATAATCTCTGTTGAGAAGTCAGGTACAATTCTGATAGGTTTGCCTTTATATGTGACTTGGTCTCTTTCCCTTGCAGCTTTTAATATTCTTTCATTGTTCTGTATGCTTAAGTGTTTTGATTATTATGTGGCAGGAGGATTTTCTTTTCTGGCCCAATCTATTTGGCTTTCTGTAGGCCTCTTGTATATTTATGGGCATTTCTTTTTTGGTTGAGGAGGTTTTCTTCCATGATTTTGCTGAAACTATTTTCTGGGCCTTGTACTTGGGAGTCTTCTTTTTTTTCTATCCCTATGATTCATAGATTTGGTCTTTCATAGTGCCCAGATATCTTGGGTATTTTGTGTCAGGAGCTTTTTAGATTTAGCATTTTCTTTGACCACTGTACCCATTGCTTCAGCCATATCTTCTATCCCTGATATTCTTTCTTCACTCTCTTGAATTCTGCTGTTAATGCTTCTGTCTGTATATCCTGTCCTCTTTTTCCTGGATTTTCCATTTTCAGGATTATCTCAGATTGCATTTTATTTATAGCTTCTATCTCCATCTTTTGGTATTGAAACGTTTTATTTATTTCCTTCCCCTGTTTGATTATAGTTTCCTAAGTTTTGCTAATTTCTTTAAGTGATTTGTTCAATTCTTCCCTCTCTTTCTTTGCATATTCCTGTTTTAGTTTGAGATTTATTTTCCTCTTTTAAAGCCTCTATCATTTTCATAACCTCAGATTTGAAATCCCTTCTCTTGTACCTCAGCTGTGATAGTATCTCCAGGGCTTGTTGTGGTGGTGGGACTGCTGATTTCTGGTGGTATCGAATGGACCTGGGGATTATTGCTTGTGTTCTTAGGCTGACCTCTTCCCATTGTGATGTCTAGGGTTGGAGCCTGTGTTCAATGGCTACTTGGACACCCAGTGCTTTCTGTGGGTTTTCTGGGTGACCTGAGGTCAGATATACATCTGTTCCAGACTATGGTGTCTGCTTGACAGTAGGCACCACAGACACTGGTGTTTTTGGGAGTCAAGGCTCTTTGTGAACCCTGGGGATTTCAGAAACTGCCCACCAACCAGGTGAGTGCGTACCCACCCAGGGTCCCAGGTGGCTGTTTGGCTAGCCAGAGATTTCTGTGGGTTTTCTGGGTGACCAGAGGTCAGATCCACTTGTGCTCCAGACTGAGATGTCTGCTCAGGACTAGGACACATAGACACTGGAGTTCATGTCAGCCAAAGCTCTTTCTGCACCTAGGGAATTCAGACACTGCCTGCCAGCCTGATGTGTGGTGCTCGCCTTCAGACCTGTCGGGGGCCCGGATCTTTTCTGTAGTTTTGTCAGGTGGCCAGAGGCTGGACCCAACTGTGCTGCATACAATTTGGAGCCCTCTCACCTGTGGGTTACTGGTGCTGGTGTTTTATGGGTCTCAGATCAGTCCTTAGGTTTCCAAATGGTCACTGCTGTCCTGCTGCTCAAACAAGGTGTGTGTTAGGTGCTGCCATCTGGTTTTCATTTACGCACCTATATTCTCAAACTCCAGAGGTGACCAAAGAGCCTGTCTTCACCAAGAAAAGGGTGAACTAGGATGCAAGCCAATGAGCTGCACTCACTATGTTAGCTTCAAGAAGTACTTGTGCTAATTCTTTTTTCCCCATCACTACAGTTATGTAGTATGCCAGTGACAGGCATATATCAACCTGACCAGGAACACATTTGCAGTAGCACATGTGTAAGGGCATTAGATTTGCTTGCCATTAGAGTTGAAGGAGTCTTCCTGCTACCAGCATCAGGATTTCATGTGTTGGAGAGGCTTTGGACAGCTTCCCTCCTGTTCAACAGCCTCCAGTTTGCCTGGGTTTCCTTTCTCTTTCAGATTTAGGTTTTGCTTCGCTGCATTGTGCTTTTCTTCCTTTGAGCTATCATTTGCATACAATAAATCCATACCTCTAGTTTTGGATAACATATGATTAGAATTAACTGTTGCAATTAAAACACAAAAACACCTTTACCACCTCCAGAAGTCTCCCAGTGTCCTTTAACCTTAACCCACACTCTCTCTGTGGTCCCTGGTTTCTGTCCGTGCCCATTATTCTGGTATATTCTGGAACTCACAGATGAGTTTCACAGAGAGAATCATGTGCTTCCACCTTTGATTCTCTCACACCATCTGCTTTGAAATCAATTTTGCTTTTCTATTCATCTAGAAGATTGTACGTTCTCAATAGACATTCAGATGTATCTTCATGAAGCTGCGCTCTGTTATTTCTTGGGATCATTTCTATTCTCTTTCTCTGTGTTTGTTTCTTATATTATCTTTTTCCCCTCCATAAAGGTTTGACTCTCCTGTAGCTGCCACTCACTGTCTGTCAATAGTTATCGCTTTCCAGATCAGTCACAATGAGGGTAGTCCTCAAACTCCTCTCACTTCCCCTGGCTTATAATACAGACTCTGCAGACCTTGCCCAGCCATCTCTTCCCGTTACAGGAACCAGCTTGTCTCCTGTTCAGATTCTCAAGGCTCTCCAAGCATTTTATAGATTTTAATTGACCTTTAATTGAAAAGCTTGTGAGTCATTGGTAAATTCACAGTGAAAATTTGATGGGGACACTGTCCTTTATGTTTCTCACTGTGTCCTATATATGTAAGAGCAAAAACTCTTGAGGACACAGGCTTTAAGTGTATAATGAGTTCACTTTAATAATCAAATTTATTTTCCATTTTGGTCTTCATAATTGTGAAAGTCATGCTGAAATCTAGACTGTCTGGCTCCCTCTATTCTTGTGTAATTATTAAACTTTTATTATAATTTTCATAGTCTTATCACCCATGTGTCTAGCTATTTTATGTACTTAAGAATAGCCTCCCTAATTTCTTTCCCATGAATGGTATATATCCCTCATGAAATGGATAGCCATATATGAAAAGATCAAATGTCCATCAAAATTAGCATTCTTCACACTTTCTAATCTTTGTGACTTTCTTTCTCATTTATTTTTAAAGTCTGCAATGTTCTTGTCTCACCTTTAACACCTTATCAACTAAAATATTTTATTCTCTTTATTCCAGTTAGCAAAATTCTATGCTTCTTTCAATAGTTTCCTTGAATATTGACTTTTATAGAACATTTTTCTAACCCACATTATGTTAATGCAACTTTTATAAAATTCACCTTGAAGCCACAGGAAACATCTGTGAGATGGGCTTGACAGATGCTGCACTAACTGTTAGCAAGGCTCAGGTACCATCTTCAACGTGGCAACATGTGGAAGAAGGAAGATGCTCTCTCTCTCTCTCTCTCTCTCTCTCTCTCTCTCTCTCTCTCTCTCTCTCTCTCTCTCTCTCTCTCTCTCCCTCTCTCTCTCTCCTCTCCTCTCCTCTCTCCATGATCTTCCTCTTTTTTCCCTCTTAAGGAGACTTCTCATTGAAACTTTCCCTCCCAGCTATTACTGGACAGAGTTGGCTGCAGAACTGCTTATAAATTACGCATATGAGAAAACAACAACATTCCCAGTATTGATTTAAAATAATCAGCTTAAATTCCTTGATGCTGGACATGAGATTAGTTCCCATGGAGCCTGTTACCATGTGGTGAATTGTGGGATCCTGCACAAAGCCCAAGGTCTCCTAGGATGGACATGGAGAGGGATCTATATTGGACTAGTTAATAGTATATTCTATAATCATAATCTCTCTCCCATAATTCCTATGGCCTTTTGGAAATATTCCCAGTCAACTGGCATGCTTGTGGTCAGATTATCCACGCATTTACCTCCTGTCTACTTCCTGCTAGCATCAAGATGACTGAGTGGCTCACTCAACAACTGATGAATGAGAGCTATATTGGACACAGACATAAAAACTTTAGTTACATTCCTAGTATTCTTCCTGGGTAGTATAGGTATAAAAGCTGTGACTCTTGAGTTTGTTTCCATTGTACATACTTATATGAAGTTTCTTGCTTGCTGTGCATCCTTGTCTTCCATTATTTCTGCTCACTGGCCCACACCTGTAAAGATGATGCTAGAAACAGGTCCTATTAAGTCCTTAGAGTGCAAATGAATCCCTAATTTATCCACACACTCTCTCTCTCTCCTGGTTCCCACTTGCAGAATGATTGACAAGAGCTAGTGCAAACTGAGGCAAAAGGACAAAGCTCTTCTCTGTGAAAAGGTAACTAACTGGCTCACACCTGGGTCCTGCTTGTGGCCCAGGCCTCATTAGCACCATTTTCTAACCCTGCAGAGAGCTCCCGGAGGCCAGACCTCCAAGAGCAGCGAGAACAGCAGGCACTCTGTGCCTTACTGTGGCCAAGTTTGCCTGGAGGAGCCAGGGAACATCTGGTGAGATTCTGCACCATAGGGTGGCTGCAAAACATTCAATGTTTGAATAAATGAATTCCCCTCAACCTCACCATATAACACTGGAAGAGAGATGACCCCTCACTCAAAGCTGCTTTCTTCCTCCCTGCTACACTTCCCCCAGGAGTTAAACTTCAAATAACCTCAGTGGTTCCTCTCCATCCCCCACCCCGCCCCCCCCCCCCCAGCCCCCAGAATGAACACAATCAGAGTACAAGTAGACTGGTGTTTTCAGGAGGCAATGAAATATTTTATTTATTTCAATGAGAAATCAAGCCAGCCAGCTTTTATATGAAGTATCCCCTGGAACACACAAACACCACTTTCTTCTCCATCCTGGAAGAAAAGATACACTGTCACTTGGAATACAGGTGAAACAATTTTTTTTTTTAATTCCAAAATTCCTGAGAAACAAGGCTGACCAGATTTTTACCAGCTGTGTTACTGGAAACACCATTGATTCCATAGTAGAGACGTGGAACATCCCTAAACACCAATGTCTGGCCAGTTGGTACAGGGAGTGTGGTCAGTATGCATTCCTCCAAAATGCTTACACAAGCACACGCGCGCGTGTGCACACACACACACACACCTGCAGATGCCCACCCACAAAGCTGTTCCAGGAATGCCAAGCTAAGGTCAGGATCATACAGTTTCCTTCAGAGCTTGACTGTGGATCTTTTCCAGGCCTTTGAGCGCACCCTCTAAATCTGAGGATGCCTGCTTTTCTCAACACCAGTACAACTCAGGAACCTAAGCTGCTGGCATGGTGAATGGCTGAAGAGAGCTGCCTTCAATATCACTGCAGGTGTATCAACAACTTGTTCTCTTTGATGCCTTTGAAGTACATATTTGTGAGATATTCCACTTTCACCTCTGGATAAGCACACTTAAGGTAAAGGATTCTTATGTAAATAGGGAATTTGAAAGAAAAGGAATTATTACTGCTGGTTATCGTCTCTGTTCTTAAAAAAAAAAAAATATGTGTTGCTGGAGTGCTTGCTATACAAGCGCAAAGACCTGAGTTCATATCCTGAGTGCCTATATAAAAAAGCTGGGAAGTAGCAACATACATCATCTGCAATTCTAGAACCGGAGAGCTAGAGACAAGAGCATCCCTGAGGCAAGCTAATCTTGCTGAATTAGCAAACTCCAGGTTCAGTTAGAAATCCTTGAACCTTAGCCATGCCTATCCCATTTTCCCTGCTCAGGTGTGTTGGCTTTTTAATTGGTCAAACAGGAATAAGTTCTTAGGCAAGGTTACAAACATTTTGGGGTAGGTGGGTCTGCTCATTTGGGCAGACCAGACTAATAATAAATTTTAAAGGGCACTTCATCTGCTGCAAATAAACCTCGGAAATTTAAGTACCAAACGAATAAATAAGCAGAAGAGGACAATTTGGCTTCTTATATGAAGTGTGATATTAAACAACTTATTTAACCCTCTGCCTCCTCACCTAACCTCTGTGGAGAGTGGCAGTTTCTCCTTTGTAATACAATTAAGATTAGAAGTGATGGTCTATACAGTGAGTGCCATATTCAATTCATTGTAAGAACCCAAGGAAAGTTCCTGACTATGACTACTGTTAACTCGGCTTCCTCTTACCATGATAACAAGGCTTCCGCACCTGGGCAAGACAGGATGTTCCCGAATGCAAATCATGTCTGGAAGATGGAAGCATGCTCGTGATAAAAGTTATGTCAGGTGGCCAAAACAGTAGTACCTGAATTGTGACAAACCGTGAGGAAAGGGTGGACTAAGGACAAGGACACATAATGCTGGTTGAGAAGCTTGGCTGGAGGGCAGAGCCACTTCTGCATGAAGTGACAGCAGCAAATGATAGGAGGCATTGCTGAATGCCCAGGTGCCCAGCCATGGGAAGAGAGAGGTGAGCCAGTGTTAACTGTGCAGTCCCACTGTGGACAATTTAACTGAGGGATATTCAAAAGATATTTGATTTCCATTTTTTTTCCCCAAAGCCAACAGCAGTCATGGGGCAAATAAGGACATTTTTATGGGATGCCTACAAATGCACAGTTCCACAGGAGTATAATGTACAAACAATTACATATTAGCTAGCATTTTCATTATAATCTTGGTTTTCTTTGTTATTAATTTATTCATATTACAAATCAATTGTTCTCCCATCACTTGTATCTCTTCTTTCCTCTTACCCTCCCACTCCTACCCTATTACCCTCCCTTAGGTCCATGTCCGAGGGGGATCTCCTCCCCCGCTTTATGGTCGCAGGCTAACAAGTCTCATCTTGTTAGTCTGCCTATTCTTTCTTTGAGTGCCACCAGGGCTCCCCACCAAGGGGAGGTCATCAAATATGGGGCACCAGAACTCATATCACAGTAAGTCCCTGCTCTTCACATAACTGTGGAGGATGTCCTGTCCATTGGCTAGATCAGAGTAGGGGTTCGGTGTTTACTACTTGTATTGTCCTTGGCTAGTGCAATAGTTTGAACAGACTGTCCTGTGACCTTGGTTTCATGCATAAACACTTGGCATTTTGTTTACTGCCATCTAAAGCAACCGAGACAGGAGCATAGCATGTAGCTGTTAGTCAGGAGTAATCCTGTATTGTGCAGCCTACATGCAGAGAAGACTGTGTCTGTATAAGCATGCTCCGAGAGTCACTCCTGGTGAAATCCCCGAGTAAGTAACAGATTGCTCACAACACATGCTACTGTTAACTGAAACTGTGTATGATGACGAATTCTAGACTCTTTTCTTGCCTGTTCTCCTCTCCTTGGTTTCTAAGGATGCTGCTTCCTCACTCTCGGTTCTAATCTTCATGGTCAGCCCAGAACTGGAGCACACACACACACACTCTGAAAGTAGCTGATGCTTGCATTCTCCTTTTTATCTGCCAAGCATAAACCAAAGTGTCTCGTATTTAGAAAACTGAGGTTTAGAAAGATTAATATTCTTGCCTAAGCTCACAAAGGTCACACGTTGCCAAACTACCATTCCAATGCAGACAGTCTGGCTCCAGAGTCAGTGATCTTAATATCATCACTTTGCTAAATTAAATACGGAGCAAATGTTGCAAATATTCATAGTTCATTCAACAAATATGCATCAGGGTCCACAAAGGTAAGGTGCAAAAATGAAATCTCAGACCCCAAAGACCTAAGAGTCTAGTGGATAAGGTAATTGCATACATAAATAATTTAAATGCAAAGAAGCATGAGCTAAGTACTAGCAAGGCTGTAGGTTTCGGGAAAGAAAAAATGGCCCCTGTCTTCAATGAGAAGTTTTTATGGAAAACTCAGAGCTCAAGAAAGAGCCCAAAGAACAGATAAGGTTCAAATCTTCAGAGATGACATAAGAGAAGATTGCATGATGGGAAAATCATCAGAGAAGACATTTGTAATGGTGATGCATGACCTAACCTTGATTAAAATCATGGTGGCTGAGCTGTCTACATACATACTCATACAGTAAAAAGACCAGTAACACTAAATGTTGGTGAGGACGTAGTAGAACTGGATTTCCCAAACATCTCCGGCGCAAACACAAATGGTACAGCTTCTTGGAGAAACAACACAGCCTTACCTGTAAAGCTAAACATATACTTACTATGTGACCCAGAATTGAAAACATGTAGATGCCCATGAGAACGTTGTTCAGAACAGCCGAACAATTCAATTCTCCATCACTGTGCAAACCATGGCTTATCCAGACCACGAAATCCTACTGTGCAACATAGAGAGAACACAATGTGTGGAATGGCATGGATAGATCAAAACATCAATGCAGCCTATTAGAAAAGCAAACTTAAATGAGTACACACTTCTTGTGTCCATTAGTATAAAATATTACACAAGGCAAAACAGTGACAGCACAGGAGAGGTTCTGTGCATGCAGCTACCAGATGAGGAGAGCAACTCTCCTGCGTCACCGGGAAACCACAGGGACGTGAACAACTCCAAAAGAAAGTGCAGTAAGCAGCAGACCGTAGCCTATTTACTAGATGCTAAGTCTTGATCTTGATGCTGGCTACCATAACTGTATGATGTTGACTGACGGTTCTGTGGGTAAAATTTTTGTTGCTCGTAATTTATACTTCAGTTAGGTGATGCACTGCCACCCCAGAACAACCAGTTAGATCAGGGCTCCTGAGTTCTGAGCATCAGTATTTTTCTAAATTTCTTTAGAAACTTCTAATATACAACCAAGATAGAAAAAAGCACTATGAACAAATGCACATAGAAATGAACACATTTTCTTTTACAAATAAAATGTTAAGAGCAAAATAAGGTGTGTTCAAGGAACAGCATGGCTAGATGGCAGGTGCACGGAGAGTAAAGATTAATCTAGAAAGAGAACTTAGGAAAGATCATAGGTCGTACTTTCTCATAGTGAGGAAATGTTCTGGGCCATCCATCAGAAAAGCAATTTGCTCTCTGAGAACGTGGAGAGAAAACATTCTCAGTGCTCTGGAGTGAAAATATTGCTAATACTCACGTCTCTCAAGTCGTATGATTATTGTGATTGATAATATTTATGTGTTATCATTGCACCAGGGTATTTGTGTTGTGCCTTGTACGGATTATGATCAGAGAAATTAGCCTATGTCTATGTGATCTTGAGCAAGTCCTCTGCCCCCGACCTCAGTGAATTCCTACTTACCAGTCTGTAAAAGTGAGTATGAGGTTGGAAGTTTTCTTGTGCTCCTTCCGGCTTAGGCCCATTTCCTCATACACCAAGGAACTGAGCCCAGGAAACTGTGCATACTGAGAATACTGACTAGAGTGGGGGGCGGTCTCAAGAAAGGACATGGGGAGATCTCCTACACTGTTTGCTCAGGGGTCAGATGGCACCTGCCACTGGATCTGTGGGCTGTGTCTCATTTTTACAGATTCAATTCTCCCATTAACTTATTTTCTAACACTCTCAAATGGCAGCCCCACGGTCCATCACAGCTGCCAGCTGGGAGCCCCAAAAGTGAGAGTGAACTTAGTTATGTTTAACTCTGTCCTCTGCTCCATCATATATCCATTGCTGATGCAATTGTCCCTTTAGTGACATTTTTTTTTTGAGAGACAGTGGTCATTAAGGGTATATAAAAGTTGGCATTGCTCTTCCCTGCGTAGGGCAGGCAATGAAGCCGTCTTAATCCATAGCCTTTCATGGTCTCGTGGTTGCCTAGACTGCTAGTCTTGCTGTTCTTGGAGATTCTACATTTCTTTTTTTCTCCCCTCCATTTATTTATTATTTACTTATTTATTTAATCACTCTTTACATCCCAGCCCCTCCCTCCTCTCCTTCCAGTCTCACCCCCACACTCCCCTCCCTCCGTTCCCTCTTCCCCTTCCTTCCAGAGAAGGGGAGGCCCCCACTCACCCTGGCACCTCAAGTCACAGCAGGTCTAAGCACATCCTCTCCCACCAGGGAGTGATGAAGCAGCCCAGAAAGGGGAAAGGGAATCAGTGGCAGGTAACAGAGTCAGAGATAGCCCCTACTCCTGTTGCTAGGGACTTGGGAGCAGCAGGTCCACATGATGACCAAGCTGCACACCTGCTACCCATGAGTAGGGGGCCTAGGTTCAGTCCATTCCTGCTCTTAAGTTGGTGGTTCAGTCTCTATGAGCTCCCATAGTCCCAGGTTAGTTGACTCTGTAGGTCTTCTTGTGGTGTCTTTGATCCCTCAGTTTCATTCTATCCTAATTCCTCTTCTTCTACAATGCCCTGACGTTGGCCCATTACTTGGCCTTAGGTCTCTTCATCTGTCTCCATCAGCTGCCAGACAAAGCCTCACAGAAGACAGTTATGCTAGACTCCTCCCTGCAAGCATAGCAAAGTATCATTAATAGTGACAGTGGTCGTCCCTCTCCTGTGGGCTGGGTCTCAAGCTAGGCCAGCTACTGGTTTGTCATTCCCTCCATCTCTGTTCTATATTTATCCCTATACTTCTCGTAGACAAGACACATTTTGGGTCAACGGTTTTATGTGTGGGTTGGTGTGTCTCCCCTCCCTCCTCTGGGAGTCCTATCTGGCTACAGGAGGTGCTAACTTCATGTTCCTTAACATTCATTGCTTTGAGTCTAAGCTAGGGTCACCTCCATAGACTCCCAGAAGCCTCCCCTGTCCCAGAGATGCCCCCCCACCTATTTCTATTTTCTCTTCCAGTTCTTCTCTTTACTCTCTCTCTGTCCACCTGATTCCCACTCCTGTTCTCCTCCCCAACTCCTCTCCCACCCAGTTCCCTCCCTCTATCTACTTCGGATGTCTATTGTATTTCCTGTTGTGAATGAAATTCAAACATCTTTCCTCGACTCTCTTTGGTTTCTTTGAGTCTGTGGATTGTGGTATGGTTATCCTGTACTAAATGGATAATATCCACTTAGTATATACCAAGTGTGTCTTTCTAGGTCTGGGTTACCTCAAGAGTGTACATTTCTATTATCTGACTATAATTTCTTCAGGTGTGTGTTTGTGGTGTATATGTGTGTATTTATGCATGTGTATATTTCTGTGTATGGATATGTGTGTTTATGTGTATGTGTGTGTACTCTTAAGACAATAGTCTACTATTTACTGCGATCTCTCCTGAAACAACTATCAAATCAGTAAATATTATTCAAGTATAAAAGGTGTCTCAAGCATTTGTATTTCTTTTTAAAAGTTAATATGTGACAAGAAATAAATAGTTTACACTTGACTAGCTAGCTGTATCAGTAATGTTTTCTAATTTGTGCAGAAAAGTCCCAACAAAGCAGTCATTATAGAAAACCTAGAACATTAAAATTATAAAAAATTAAGACAAAATTTTCTAGGCAACAATCTGCCAAGATAGAGGCTTATTTTCCCCCTTTCAATCAAACACGCCAATGATAACTCAGAAACCAACAAAGGAAACTTTATGACAGCAATGCAGACATTTTTTGAAATCTAACCTAACAGTAATTTTGTCAGTCATGCATTGGATTAGAATTTCAACTCATGAAGCTCTGATAAGTGCCCAGATTGATACAGTAGCAAATCTGAACAGAAAAGTCTAGCACTATGGAAATGGAGTTGTCTAGGACCATCGACTTCACTCTCAGCAGGGACTGAGGACTTTCTACAATTAGTTTTTGATACAGAGACATGAGTGTAGGTCTAAAGGGAAGGCACACAAGACAAAGAAAGGGCATGACCCTCTTGTGGCATACGCTTACATAGCTCAGAGTAAGGACTGACAACTCAAAACCCAAAACCACAGCTTGGTTCGACTAGCTTATGTGAAGGGTTGATTTTTGGGCAAAGCAGCTGTGTGTGCACATGTGCATACACACCTTGTGGACACATACATGTTTAAGGTGATGTTGAAATAGTCCACGCAGATCATTGAGAGTGCACACTTGACTTAACTAAACTCCTTTGTCACCCTTATAAAAAGAATTCCTTCTGCACCCAAGAAGACAAGTAAGGGCACAGCTTACTATGTCACCCTTATAAAAAGAATTCCTTCTGCACCCAAGAAGACAAGTAAGGGCACAGCTTACTATGTATGTCTGTTGGCCTGCGTCTGTTTCCTTGTGTTTTTCTCATTCGACTTCAAGAAGAAATAAAACTGTTCCCTGGAATTTCTATGCTAACACCACTTGCCCCAGTGGCATTTAAGCTTTTTGTGAAAATAGATTTGGGTTTCTGTTAACCTGTTCTTAGGTAATGGCACAGCATCACCAGCATGAAATACAAAACTGCTTATTAAATACCACCAAGAAGACAGCTCCAAACAGACACCAGAAGAGGCCTGACTGGCATCTCTAGATTGCGTGCCTCACCACAGCATCAGCAGCTGCTGCCTTTGTTGGCGGCGGCAGGACAGTAAATCTGGGAGCGTAGCGACTCATGTACAGGATGCTTAAGAGGCCAGAAAAGAACAGAGCGACACTGGGTGAAAAATGAGTTGCTGACCAGCTAAGGTTGCTATCTAGCTCCAAAGGTTGCAGCAATATAATCACCCCAGCTTGCTCTACAAGAGAAACTCAATACTGCCTTAATTACTTTGTTCCTGTTAGCCACTGTATTCCCAGGGTAACAGTACAGCCTTGCTTATATATGAATGTTTATTATCTGAGTTGTTGTACATATTCCATCCTGTAAATAGGACTGTGAACATTAGCAAAAATTATATGTTTACATCCCTGAAAGCCCAGCTCAGGACCCAGGTGTGAGCCACTGTTAAAAATCAATCCTTCTAGAGTTGGGACTCTTATCTACCTTTCCCATTGATTCTGGGTTCTGTCTTGCTTATGGCGAGGGGCTTGGCCTAAATATGACATCTGTAACACATTCCCCTCAATGCTAAGGTTATTTCGGTTGGGGGGAGGGGTGGGGACAGAAGGTTTGTAAAAGCCAGAGGCAAAGGATGACTGTAAGAAAAGTGTTTTCTAGACAAACAGGACAGTTTTTACTTATGAACTCGCAGCAGTTATGAAAGCAAACAGAAGACATGTGTGAGCTCCAGCCATTAATAATTTATAGCTACTGTAAGAAAGGATCAGTTTTCTTTAAGCATGTGATACCCCCCCCCCCAGTAAGTCGCCCATGCTCCCGATGTCCACACACTTAGGTAGCACATGGGCTTGATGAACTTCTAACCAGTAAAGAAGACATGGAGGGTGGGCAGGAGCTTAGGATGATGGTTCTGGGAGGAGTTCTAAAAGGGCCATAATGATGATCAAAATACATTATGTGAAATTTGTTAAGGGATTAATAAAAATATTGTTTAAAAAATCAGTTCTGATGACTTCAGTGGCATCAAACAAGATTAAATTCATCGTTAACATCTGTTTGTTAAAAATCTTCATCCAGTAGAATATTGGCTCATCAGGAAGAAGAAACATGAGCAGCTTGATATGCAGGGCATGGTTCCTCAGCTAGGAAAGACTATTCAGGAATCCCCCAAGCCCAGCCCTGAGCTTTCCCAGGAGGCATGCTTCTTCACCTATAAATGCACCAGTTACAGTATGGCTTCCTGACAGTTCATCTTCATTGCCAACTTCTGAGTGTAGAGCCACCCAGGAGACATGCCTGCCTCTCAATGTCTGTGGAGGTATTTTCAAAGATGCTTAAAGAGAGCAGGAAGGCTCATGCTGAATGTGGGTGGTACCATCCTGTGAGCTAGGCTCTCTGACCGAACAAAAATAAACAAATGAAGCCATTGATGTGTCACCAACACTGATCTTTCTACTACGACGGACTGCATTCCCTTGACCTGTAAGTCAAATCAAACCTCCCCCTTTCAAGTGGTTTTTATTAGACATTTCATCACAGCAGAGGATTGGAACGGGGTATGAGGGGCGGCGGGGGCTGTTTCTCTGATGGCTCTGGCTGTGTGGTTGGCAAGCCTTTGGAACTGACTTGTGAGAAGAAGGTCTGGTGTTGCAAACTAGAGAAGCCTCAGAATGCTATTAATACAGCTTAACGAACAATTCTGGTGGGTGTTGGTTCTGGTGGGTATTGGGAAGTCCAGAATTCCAAGAGAAATAAAAGAATGGGGACCCATCTCCTTAGGCTCTCGTGGGGAACAGGGACCATATGTGGAGTTGGGGAGGGGGACGGGGCTACTTATGTTGCATACATTCCAGCCAAAAGGAATCTGTCTGCATCCTTCCCATGTCCTAAAAAAAAATCCGGGTGAAGCTAATGTCAGAGGCTGGGGAGTATTCTGGAGACACACTTCCTGGGCTGCTAAGAAAGCATCCTCTTTGGTGTTTCCCTAAAACATTCTGTAAGTGACCTGTTTGCTTTATGGAGTTATTTAACTCCATAATTTGTATTTTTGTCTGGAAGGCACATCTCTTGGTGATAATGGTGTATTTTAGTCACCTTTTTATCACTTGGTTGGGTCCCATCTGTGGATTTTTAGATCAAGTAGTCTTTCTTTTGTGAAAGAAGATGCCCTGTGATTGCTGCAGAAATGTTTCGAGTTGCAGTATCATCTTGGTGGATTCCTTTTCTAATGGATATTAAATGTCCTTCTTTCTGACTAGTTTTGATTTAAAGTCTATTCTGTCAGATATTAAGATAGTGCTGCCTGCTTGTTCCTTACTTCCATGGCTTATAGTACTTTCCCCCACCTTGTGCCCCGGATGATGGCTGGTGTGGGTGAAGAGTTATGTTTGCTGGAGGCAGAAAAAAGATGGGTCTCCTTTTCTCCTCTCGTCTTTCCTTCTTTCTTTCTTTTCTTGGATACAGGGTTTCTCTGTGTAGTCTTGGTTCCTGGGCTGGCTTTGAAGACCAGGCTGGCCTCAAACTCAAAGAGATCTGCCTGCCTCTACCTCCTGAGTGCTCAGATTAAGGTGTGACACTGTGCCGAGATGGATCTCATTTTTAAATATGATTTGTTAGTCTGTGTCTTTTTATTGGGGAATGGGTACTATTGATATTGATAATTATTATCAAATAATATTAATTCTTGTTATTTGTTGTGATAGTGTTTTCTGGGGTTAGTAAGGTTGGTCACAGCAGTGAGAAAAGTAATACAGGTCCCCAATGCTTTTATTCATTTGGGCTCATCGTAGTTGCCCTATGCAACTAGTCCACCTGGGCATGTGGGCTGATTTGTGGACAGTGATAAGTATGCTTCACTTTATTTCATTTGGTCATGGTGAGAAAAGGAAAGTAGCCATACTTCAACCTTGATGAAACCAGGAGAAGCCACTGGTGTCAGTAGAATGCATATGAATGAAAACCTACGGGGCTGGAGAGATGGCTCAGCAGTTAAGAGCACTGACTGCTCTTCCAGAGGTCATGAGTTCAATTCCCAGCAACTACATGGTGACTCACAACCACCTATGATGTGATCTGATGCCCTCTTCTGGCCTGCAGGTGTACATGCAGGCAGAGCACTGTATACATAATAATAAATAAATAAATCTTAAAAAAAAAAAAAAAGAAAGGAAAAGAAAACCTAGGATTCATGTGAAGACTTAACTTTAGGGGAAGTAGTCTAATTATTATTTCTCTTGTGACAAATATCACTTTATTATCACATTTAGATAATAAAAATAAGATGATCTACAACTTCAACAAACAGATAATAATTAGTAGTAAAGTTGGGGCATCCCTATATAAACCCTTAAGTAATATATTATAAGTAAAATAAGACAAAACAATATCTATATGATTCATGTAAATAATATATGCATTCGTTTGCAATAGCTGGTTTAAGGTTATTACTGAAAAGCTGTGAGTGCTCCTCATAAATGAATGAGGAGTTTACTACCTCACCTCTCTCTTTCTTACTGACAACAGTTAGTTCCAGGCCAGGTACAACGCAGATGTCATTTGCTTTCTCCCACACAGATTTCCTGATCTCAGAGCCTGGTCTTCCAGGGTTGGAAATACAGTGCCTTTCCCCCCCCACAAGTCATCATTATGAAGAGTAAAAGTAACAAGTAAACCCAAAACTGCAAAACAGAAACATAACCACAGACTTACTGGATAATTCACTTCATCCAAAACTGTCAATCACAACACCAAGCAATTGTGGCACATTTCTATCAAATCTGTACAGAACTTGGCACTTGGGAGACCGGCTCTTTTCACAGTCATATGTTCCCACTCCCAGTCCAACAGCTTTCAGCGTCACAGGAATGACATCTGTACCTCCAGATGTTCATGTTTTATCAGGCCCTTCTCAGCCATTTTGATCAGGGTGCGTGTACACAAATTATATCATAAATCTCCCCACACTTCATGTACTATATCAAATATGAGAAACTGCCAAATTTATGCCGAGCTATATTAAGTCTAGGAAGTGTAACTTGAGATTTAACACACTATTTATAAGGATCTGCTATTACTCTAGTCCCTCGATTAATACAAGCTAGCACTCCCCTACAGATTTATTATAGACCGTATGCTCTCTAATTATCATTGCCTCCCGAAGATCCCACCCTGCACATCCACAGGCGATGTGAGCTGCTGTTCCCTGTCCCTGCCTCAGCAGGATCTGATAACTATTTTTCAGGTGGACACTTGGATGAAGAGCCTGCCCCAGCAATGCCTCTGCAGAATAATTTTAAAAAGAAAATAAAAGGGGAGGGAAAAGATAGTGCTAACACGAGGGAAACTGACCAGAGCTGATGAGATCAGCATCATCAGTGCAACTCATCTCTTTGGGTTAACTATTAGCTGAAGAGTTTTAAATTGTAGACAGATAATGTTTAGTACCAAACTTCAGCTGTTACAGGGGACTGATTTAGTCATTTGTGCTCTAGCCATAAAGCAAACCATGAAAGTGGATGCATTTCGAGTAATTTTGTAACTAAACAGAAGCAAAGACGTCCAAGAATTTACTCTAGCACTGAATAGTTTGGTTCACGCTTTTAATCCCAGCACTCAGAGGCAGAGGCAGGTGGACAGCTGTGAGTTCAAGGCCAGCCTGGTCTATAAAGCGAGTTCAGGATAGGAAAGGCTACACAGAGAAACCCTGTCTTAAAAACAAAACAAAAAGAAAGAAAGAAGCAGCTTGAATCAGTTCCTTGCTTTGAAACTTTTCTTACTGCTTACTTCCAAGATTATTTTCTTACAAATCATCCAAAGGCAAGACTTTAACTATTAGTGCTGCTGAAATATGTAAAGGTAAGATTAGTCATGAAAATCTAGAAGATGATTAAGAACAAAGCTATAGGGCTTGCTGCAAAATTTCAATACTAACTCTAAAACAAGAGTTTCTCAGACAGTGAGGCTTCAGCTCAGGGATCACAGGTAAGCCAAAGGCGAAACAAAAAAGGCAAGAAACAAGTCCGCATTGTCATGGTCACCTGGTAATGAAGGTGCCACTGAAGCTAGGGCTGGTGACCTGCAATCTCAGCTGAGGCAGTGAAATCACAATTTCTCAAGTAACACTTAGACTGCACAGGAAGTCCAGTGGTACCCTGACCGACTTAGGATCAGCCTCAAAATTTAGAAGGTTAGGGCTGGCAATAGAGTCCAGTCGTGGAAAGATTCGTTAGCATTCACAAACTAATAGGTTAAGCACACCAACACACAGACAGACAGACACATGCACACACTTGTGCGCATACCAACATTGTCACTATTGTCACAATGTCAACACAGTCATACATGCACACACACACATACACACTTCTTTGTACTTTGTTCATTTAACCCTCTTCTAAATGGCTTTGATACACATTAAGAAAAATGTAAGAAAATAGCCCTAAACCTCACTTTTCTATTTTTTTTTTATATCAGAACACAGAAAATAAGATTATTCACTTTGTGTGAGCCTTGCAGTCTTTGTCTCTCTTCCAAAGCTTCTCTCATATTCCTGCATCGTGATCAGATTTAAAATGAGTCACAAGAAATGTGTTGTCTATAAACAAAGTATCAAAGTTTCCATCCATCCAGAAAGAAAAATGACTTGCCTGGAGGGAGAAAGCTGAAAACATGTGAACAGTCCAGAGTCTGGTTTTACCTCTGCACTCCTAGAGAGTGAATTGTGCACTGGCACAATGCAGTAGCTTGCCTGTGACATACACAACAGCAACTTATTAAGATTTTTAAGGCTTCATTTCCCAAGAACAGGTAAATTCAGATCATCTATATAGCCAAGAGATTGCAATTACATAGTAAAATACTGTGGTCACCTGCCTCATTTAAAAAAAAAAAAAAGAATCTCAGATATTAGGAATTGTCTAACAGGACTTCTACCTTGGAATGCAGTGCTTAAGTGCTCCAGAAGTGACAGAATATTAAAGACCTGTACATTGTGATGGTTAATCGCAATTGTCAACTTGACCACATCTGGAATGAACTACAACCGAAGCAGCTGGGCACATCTGTGAGGGTTTTCTTGATGGGACCAACTGAGGCAGGAGGACCCACCCTAAATCTTGGCCACACCTTCTAATGGCAGCTCACATAAAGGGCATGAAAAAGGAAGCTTTTCTTCCTTACCTACTTGCCCTCACTCTTGCCGGCAAGCTCATCCACTCTACTGCTGAGACATTCCTTCACTGGCATTAGAGCCCAGTTCTTCTAGACTCCAACACAGGCTAAAAACAAGCTGAAACACCTAGAATTGTGAGTGGAACAGCTGCTAGATTTTTCTCCTTTCAATAGAAGCAGCACTTGCTGGCTACTCAGACCATAGCTTGTAAGGCCCTCTAATAAATCCCTTTTTGTTACATGCAGTTTTATTCTATCAGTTGTGTTCATCCAGAGAACCTGGACTAATGTATTTTTTCACCAAGAGGCATAGAATGAATAAACAGTCATTTTTGACTGTGCCCACACTTCTTCGTGTGTTTTCTATGTTTAGTGTCTTCCTTATCAAATGTATACATTTCCTCCCATAACATTTCCTGTATCTAGTCATTTCCTTTATTTACATAGTCAATGGGTAAAAAATTGTAGCTAACATTGAAGTATACTATTCAAACCTATTTAAAGTAACATATATGCACACACACACAGTGTGTGTGTGTGTGTGTGTGTGTGTGTGTGTGTGTGTGTATTTCAAGACAGGATTTCTCTGTGTAACAGCCCTGGCTGTCCTAGACTCACTTTGTAGACCAGGCTGGCCTCAAGCTCACAGAGATCTGCCTGTCTCTGCCTCCCAGCTGCTGGGATTAAATGTGTGTGCCACAACATCTGGCTGTAACATGTATTTTTAAAAAAAACCAATCATCTTAAATAAGTGAGATGTACTAGGAAATATATTTATTTATGCAATGTTAGCTGGTTGACTTGGCCAAAGCTATGTATCATTAAAACAAAGACAGTGTATATGTAAAGATACCTTCTGCCTGTCAGACTACTAGTGATTTCCTTCACTAAAACCTGTTTTTATTATATTACTATTATTGCTATTATTATTATTATTACCATTATTATTATTGAATCTAGAAGCTCAAAGAGATATAAATTCAAATAGCACAAGGCCTGAAATAAACCCAAAAGATCACCTTATCCAGTTCTCACTTTATGTATGGATCTGTAAAAAAAAAAAAACAAAATAAAACAAAAACAAACAACTTACAACCATCATCAGATAAACTCTCCACAGGTAATGTGTGCACAGGATCTAATAATGCAGAAAACACAATTGTCTGATTCTAATGCTCCTGACCAGACCTGATAAACATTAATTTTATATATAAAGTTTTCGTATAAAGGGGAATGTTCAACAAAATCAAGAGGAGGTCCACCACGCTCATTTCTCTTTTCAAGAGAAGCTTAAGCTTCTTGGTTTGTTCCTAAGTATCTGGAAACAGCTACTGACAATTTGGAGGCAAATAGGAAATTGAAATGAAAATGCCCTCAGTCTGTTGCATCTTAGAATTCCTACTAAGTATTATCAGAGAATCATCAACATGCATGTTGTTTCCTGAAAGCCAAAGCCTGGGCTCTGGAATGCAGCTCTTGCTCCCTTTACCCCCTCTGTGTTCCTACGTGAGACCTTACGTTGCTGTGCGTCAGTTTTCCCACCCTGTTTACCTGAAGTAGTAATAGCATGTGTGCTATGAGGGTTTTGCAGATATGTAAATGTATGTGCACGATCATCAAGAACAATGTCTGGGCATACCTGTTGGCCAATGCCATGTTGAAGACAAGATGATGGTTGATGGCGGTGATGACAGTGGCAAAGGGAAAACCGGGAACAAGGTTTATTTACTCACCCAATAAGCTAATTTCATTTCCAATTTATCTTAGAATTACTTTTAAATTATTATTGACCAAAATTCATCCAGCTTTATACATTTACACTATGGAAAAATACTCAGCTATTAAAAAACAAGGAAATCCAGAAATTTGCAGGCAAATGGATGGAACTAGAAATGATCATCCTGAGTGAGTTAACCCAGACACAGAAAGACTCACATGGTATATACTCACTTATAATTGGACACTAGCCCAAAACATGTCCCATGAAAGTCTTCGCTTACGAGGAGTTCGGGATAAATGTGAGGACATCCTACTAGGACTCTAGGTAAGAGAAATATAGGAGAATGGGGAAATAGAAGGATCTAGAGGGTCCTAGAAATCTACAAGAAGAACATCGTGATGGGTGGATCTGGGCCCAGGGGAGTCTGCTCAAACTACTGCACTAACCAAGGACAATACAAGCAGTAAACATCGAACCCCTACTCTGATCTAGCCAATGGACAGGGCATTCTCCACAGTTATGTGGAGAGTGAGGACTGACTCTGACATGAACTCTGGTGCCCCATATTCAACCACTTCCCCATGGTGGGGAGGCCTGGTGGTGCTCTGAAAAACATGCTACCAAGATGAGACTTGATAGCCTATGACCATATAATGGGGGAGGAGGTCCCCCTGAGTCATAGACCTAGGGGAGGGGAATAGGGTGAAAGAGGGAGGGAAGGAGGAATGGGAGGGCACAAGTGATAGGACAACAATTTAGATGTAATGTGAACAAATTAATAAAAATTTAAAAACAAAATTCACTCAGCTATGCCCTCTTCCTTTATGAATTCTGAATTCTTCAGGTACCATGCTTTATATACTTATTTTATATTAATCTGTTACATGTACCAGCTACACCATATGCACTTGTTGAATTAATGAATGAAAGCTTAAAGCAAGCTATAGGAACGGTCACTTCTGCTCTCCTCTTCCCCCATCCAATTTATTGGAAGTCACCCAAATCACTGATGAAACATTTGGCTCAAGCCTTCAAAATAGTACACAAATAGATAAATGGTCTCTCTTTTTTCTTATAGCTTTTAATATCCTGTTCTTTATAAATGACTTTCAGACTCATTTTATATTATGGTTATCTTCTGAAAATGTATTATATCCTAATAGCCAGGCTGCTGTCCCTACCTCCAGCCCTAGCTTTTCGGTTTGGTGCTGATTTTTTACTTTGAGACATTAATTTAAGTATTCTGCTTGTCAGTGGATGAGTGAATGAATTATTCATTTTATTATGAAACATAAATTTTAAAGAACAGCATTATAACTCCTTTCTATATGCCAAAAATAGTAGATCACTCCAGAAGCCATTATGGCACCCTTTATCTCACAGTGGGTACACTTTGGAAAGCTGTGCCAAACTAATAGGTTTCAAGATAACTCAACTATGAAACATTAAAGGAAGCCAGCTCAATTTTCTTTTAGTATTTTTGGTAACAAAAATATCAGCTATGACCTTAATTTGGTAATGTTCTCTAGTTATTAGGCAACATACATGTCCTGTGATGTATCAGCATTGATTTTGGGCCATATTCATAGGTCAAGTGTTCACTTCTATTATCAAAATGTTACCCACATGAATACCTGCCAGACAGGAATCAAGCATGGTTTTCATAATTTGAAGTTAGACTCAATTGTATTTAATATTGATATTAACTAAAGAGCCCACTTCACTACACATATCTATATAAACGTATACAACACTGAAACAAAATTCAATAATTATTAATGAACACAGAGCGTGTGAAGCTTCTGGCTTTCCTACTGTTGCTAGTATGAATATTTTAAAGACATGTCTACACAGTGCAAGCATTATAATGTGCCTGAGTAATCATTCTTGAGTAATTACTCAAGCAAGAGTAACTATTCTTGCTTCCTATGTATTGTAGCTTCTGTTTTTATTTTTAGTATGTGTCTTTGTTAGGGTTTCTATTACTGGGATGAAACACAGTAACTAACAGCAACCTGGGGAGGGAAAGGTTTAGTTGCCTTATGCAACAAAATCACTTTTCCTCATTGAAAGGAACCAGGGTAGGAACTCAAACAGTTCAGGGACCTGGAGGCAGGAGCTCATGCAGAGGTCTTGGGAGAGTGCTGCTTACCAACTTGTTAGCCTGCGTTCTTATAGAATGCAGGACCGTGCACCGCCCATGGGTGACACTACCTACGTTAGGTTAGGCCTTCCCTAATCTTATAGAGGCGATTTCATGATTGAGATTTCCTGTTCCTCAGATGACTCTAGTTTGCATCAAGATGATGTGAACACTAGCCAGCACAAGTGACTCCTTGTCAGCTTTTAACACAGAGACACATCACTGTTAACTCATAACCTATCCTTTATGGTTCATCCCCAAGATCACACATTAATGTAACATCACAATATATAACATCCAACTTTGTCAAATCCCACTGTCTTTAAAAATTCAAATACCTAAAAGCTCCCAAGTCTCTTTAAAAGTTCAAAGTCTCTCAACTGTGAGCTCCCATGAAATCAAGAATAAATTTTTAAAAAAATCTTTTCTTTCTGCAAAAGGGAAGAATCAGCACAGTCACAATCTGAAAAAACAAAAAAAAACAAAAAAACAAACCAAACTCCAACAGGGTAAATCTCAGAGTCAGACTTCTGGGATTCACTTATCTCATGGTCTTCTGGAATTTTTCAAAGAGCTTGCCTCAGTCCACATGGCCTCCTGCTAATCTTAGGGCCTCACTGCTTCTGTCATTGGTTGCTTCTGTCATTGGTTGCTGTCCCTTGGTGGTATTACCTTCAAAATCCTGGGGTCCCCTGCTGCAAACGGGCTCCCCTTTCACCTGTAACCTTTCTGGGGCTCTCTTCATAATCCAACTCTCTGCATGGCCCTTTAAATCCTGGGGCTTCGGTGGCTACAGAAGCTGCACTTTAAACAGTGGCTTCTTTCTGGCCCCTCACAGTGCCAAGCCTCAGCTGCTCTCCATGACCCCTTCATGCCTCCAAAGCCAGAACCACCTAGAAGATTCTTAGACATGACTAAGTTCCTCTGACAGCATGCAGGACAGCATTGGCCACACCCAGAACACAGCTGCTGTGTGATAACCCTGAGGAAACAGAGAAAACCCTGAGATTTTACCTCAACGATTCTGGTCTCTTCTTGATCAAGATAATGTCCTGCCTCGAGCTGACCAGCCCCCGCTATCTCAACAAAGCAAAAGTTCACTTTAGTGGTTGTGGAATTTTTTTAATCACTGCTGACTCTTCAACACCAGCTAACCAGAACCATAGATTCTTAGTTTTAAAAAGCAAATGGTCCCAACCGAGTCATTAAGAAACTCTGAAACTTCCAAGCCAGACTTCCATTGTCTGCATCGCTCTCAACATTCTTTTCTTCCAAGATCCCACAGAACAGCTCACCCATCTATCAGCAAACACTCAATGGCTCTTCTATGCCAAAGCTCCAAAACCCTTTCACAATAGTTTTCAAAGCAAGATGATCAGGTCTGTCACAATAATATTCTACACAACCCTGGTATGAATTTCTGACTTAGTGATGGTTACTATTGCTGAGATGAAT
The DNA here is from genome assembly GCF_903995435.1 of Acomys russatus. NCBI lineage: Eukaryota > Metazoa > Chordata > Mammalia > Rodentia > Muridae > Acomys > Acomys russatus. The sequence continues at coordinate 24,141,762 of NC_067164.1, read as the reverse complement.
CCCTAGGACCAAAAGCAACCTGGGGAGGAAAGGGTTTATTTGACTTACACTTCTGTATCACTCTTCATCATCAAAGGAAGTCAGGACAGGAGCTCACACAGGTCTGGAACCTGGAGGCAGAAGCTGATGCCGAGACCACAGAGGAGTGCTGCTGCTTACTGCCTTGCTCAGCCTGCTTTCTTACCTCCTAGGACCACCAGCCCAGGGGTGGCACAATTCACATTGAGTTGGGCCCTCCCACATCAATCACTAATTAGGAAATGGCCCACTCCCCTATCTTATCGACATGATCTCCCAATTGAGATTCCATTCTCTCAGATGACTCTTTGCTTGTGTCAAGATGACATAAAAACTAGCCAGCGCAGTTTGCTATTATTATTATATGTTCTTGTCTCTATGCTCCCCTTTCCTAAATCTATCTCTTCAGTTTACAAGCGCAGTCATGTCAGGCTCATCTGCATCTAGTTAGACTCAACAGATACTGAGCAGATTACTGTTGGGCCCATCTTTATTTTTAAACATTAATAAAAAAAAAGACCGTGAAGACAATCATTACACGCTAAGAATCAGCCACTTTAAGGCGGGGGGGGGGGGGAGGTCTATTTACTTAACAGAGCAGTGGATGAATTCAGGCAGTTAAGCCTGCTCAGGACCATGAAACCCGACCCTGATTATTTTAATTTCCTGAACTCGTCAGTGCTCTGTAAGGCTTTGTGTGCCTTCACATTTGTCTGTGGCTATTATCTCGTCCAAAGCGCCTACCCACTGTCATGTTACCCAGAAAGACTGTTAACATCAAGCTGGCATGATTTAATCAGAGTTTATCGCTTTAGATAAAAACGCTGCCACTTTTTTTTTTTTTTTTTTTTTTTATTAAATTTACAAACTTGAGCATGCGCGTGAGGGATCAAAGGGTGATTGCCTGTTTCCTCTACTGGAATGCCACCTTATGCTTTTCATATCAGAAAAAAAGTCTTTTCCTGTGATTTGGTAAAGAGAAATGAGGATTTTTTTTTTCTTTTTTCAACAGGCCCCAGGAATTTTCGTGGAGATTTGTATGTGGAGATTATAATTGCTTTAACAGCAACAACAGAAAGGTGAGTGTAAACTCCTGGCATCTGCTCACGGGTACAGAACAAAATAGAAAGAATCACCTTATAGTCCCAGCTACAGCAGCAATAGCACTGACTCTCATGGCCGATGTTAGGGACATGTTAGAATCTCCTCCCAAACATGAACTCAACACCCAGAAGTAGAACTGCCCAAAGGAGGCTACATTACAGAGAAAAGCCTCAAGGAAGACATTTGCTCTGGTGTAGTGGCTCTCAACTGCCACCTTTTAAGACAGTGCCCGAGCTGTCCTCCAGCTTGCTATGTAGCTGAGGATGTCCTTGAACTCTGATCTCCCTGCTTCTTGTTTCCCTAGTTCTGGAACAATGCAAACCCAGGTTGCACGGTGCTGGGGTTGGGAAGCTGGCCTTCATGCATGTAACACAAGCAACACCTTTACCAACTGAACTGCCACCTCGGCCCCTCAGTTTTGATATTCGACTATCATCCATGCTAATTTTGAAAGTTATGCATTCCAAGGCTTTTGAGGTTATACCCCAGTCCACTTCCTTTACATCACCACCATGGGCACTGCTGATGAAAAGGTTCTTGTGACTGTTAAAGCACATTTAGTCATCCACCAAAACCGTCAAACAACAGGGCAGGGCACAAAGGAGTTCAAGGCAGCTGAGAGAGCAGCATGCACGCAACCTGCTCAAGTGCAAGCAAGCCAGACCAAATCCCAGCAAGGTGGGGATGAGGTATCCCCCCCCCCCCCAGCTGAGGAGCTCTTGTTAATTGATAGCTGTCCAGAAAGTTTGTTTTCTCTGAGGATGTGGCCCCAGCTGATGGCTACATACCTGAGAGTGTATAGACAGCATAAATTGGACCTGATGGGTTCAAAAGAATAAAGTTGGGTAGTTATGAAATAAGGAGTAGGTCTGAGAGAGATTGGGAAAAGGGAGGCGAATATGATAAAAATATAATATGAAAATTTCAAAGAATTAATGAGAACACTTTAAAGATTATATTTAATAGTACCCATCATTATTCTTTATTATGAATAAATTACAAGTGTATCAAAGATACTTCCTTTTCTATCCTCTCACTTTTTACAAAGAAAATGGTTTTATTATAATTTTTTTCTTGATTCTTCTCTTAACAACTATGTTTGTATTGTTTGTCAGATTCCAATACAGTATCCCTGTTACATATATTAGCCAAATATGATGGTATTCCATATAACACAGCATACACACACACACACACACACACACAGAGAGAGAGAGAGAGAGAGAGAGAGAGAGAGAGAGAGAGAGAGAGAGAGAGGTGTACATACACTCACATATGTAGAACAAGGAGGGGAAATTACAATTTAAGGTAAATAAATCTCAACCAAGGTTCTCCCAGCTCATTTTGTTTTGTCATTTGCTCACAAGGTATCAAATAATGGTTCAGTCCAAAACAGTTAAAGCTGGCTGTCATCTCACTGTACTTAAAGCAACAGTGTCCTACCAGAAGTTCATACAAACTCAGGTCTCTTTTTTAAGTAATAAAATATTTTATATATAACCTCAAACATTCAGCCATTAGTACCTTGATAAAATATGATAGATTTCACAGGAGTCTTGTGGTATATTCTTATTCTGACATGGGCATGCCAAGATCATCTTGGTTGGTTGCTTGGTTGGCTGGTTGGTAGGTAAATACAAACACAGAAGCATACACTCTTCATTTTGTGGGCTGTTGTCCAAATACCACATCCTGCTACCAAAGAACTCTGAGTCTGTGCTCACTTTGCTTATTTTACTGTCATCCTAACACCATGTGAGGTACATTGTTAACATACAAAAGTCTACAAGTTCAAACAACTGTGGCTCTTCAGCATCACAGCCTATTCTCTGTGCACTACTACGTGTAGACTTCCTCTTTAGTTTCACGTCTGTTGGACCACAGATCCACCTCACTGGCTTCATGGCCATAACTATTTGAGGGCAGCAGCAGTTCTGTTTCTTCAAATAGTGCTGCCCTGTCTTATTCAGTAAGCCTGGGTTTTAAATACTTGTTGCTTATTTCATGAAGTAATTCTAGGGGCTGAAGAGACAGCTCAGTGGCTAAGAGCACTCATCACTCTTGATGAAGACCCGGGTTCAGTTCCCAGCACCTATGTGGCAGTTCACAAACATTTGTGATGTCACATTTCAGAGGACCTGATGTACCCTTATGGCCTCCATTGCACCAGTTATACACACGGTACACAGACATACGTGCAGGAAAATCACTTGCTCATAGAAATAAAAATGTTTAAAGGTTTAAGAAGGAATGAATCCAGGGTGGAGAGAAGGCTCAGTGGCTAAGAGCACTGTCTGTTCTATCAGAGGTCCTGAGTTCAATTCCCAGCAACCACATGGTGGCTCACAACCATCTATACTGGGATCTGATACCCTCTTCTGGCAGGCAGGCAACCTCCAGATAGAGTACTCAGATATGTAAAATAAATATTTTTTAAAAAGAAGAAATGAATCCATCCTATACAAATGACAACATTAATATTTCAAAGAATATGTGATATACAGAATACTTTGTTTATCTCTCCCCCATATAAAAATGCTATGCAATTCAGAGCACTCAGGTGCGTTTCCCTGGAGAGGAAACCCATGGGTGTCACTTCAGTGACTGCCTCTGCGGAAACGCGGAGGGGAACATAGAACAGTGTTGAAATCATCCACATTTCCTTTTCTAGCTTAGCCTAACCTTCAGAATGTAGCTAGTGAAAATGCAGTTCAAATTCATCTTCCAAAATAGATGAGAGTGAAGAGAAAAATCATCTCGTCATTTTCAAAGTAGGTATAAGATAAATTTTCACTGATTCCTAAATAGCCCATTACTGGTAAACATGATAGGTCTCTCATGCGCTCTTTTATCTATTTAAATTCCAGAATTCACATACATACCCACACACATTCACACACACACACACATATTTAAGTCCCAGGAGAAGAATGGGTAAAATGCACCCCCCCACACACACACTCTAAATTTGGTAAGAGTAAAAGAAAATATATATTTCCAGACAAACAGACAAGAAGAATTTTAGCTATATCATGGCTATGAAATAAAATACCTGCCAAATTTTTTAAAACTTCCTCTTAACTAAACCAAATACTGGCCATAATTCCCCAATCACTTGTGGCCAGTGCCATCACAAGTTAATGATAAATGACTGGGCTTTACCTTAGCAGTGTCACCTCCAAGTGAGATCACCTGCAGTCAAGACAGCCTCCAAGGGGTATCTAAAGCTGTCACAGGGAAGGATTAGACAGGCAACTTCAGAAGATAGGGACAAAATGTCTTTGTTCTTTATACTCCAATATGTCATGCACAGAAGTCCCAAATCAATGCCTATTCACCAGAATTTACAGCATGATTATCTCGGCAGCAAAGGAAATTAACAAAACAAGAAGAATGCTTCATCCATTCCTACTTTCTAAACACAGAGGAAACCCACATAAAGGACACAATTCCAAAAGTTACAATGTCAGCTGGACACCATGTCATTTCTTACCGATTTAGGCATCATTGTACAGACTTCAGGAAGATATGAACCTGATGCTCTTGTCTCATCACTTTGGGAGCTTAGGTAAAACTTTCCTAAATCAGTCTCTTAAAAAGTTTGCAAGCATAAAGTCTCTTTACAAAATTAGACTCTTTTTTATTAATTTATTCATATTACATCTCAATGGCTATCCCATCCCTTGTATCCTCCCATTCCTCCCTTCCTCCAATTTTCCCCTTACTCTCCTCCCCTATGACTGTGACTGAGGAGGACCTCCTCCCCCATACATGCTCATAGGGTATCAAGTCTCTTCTTGGTAGCCTGCTGTCCTTCCTCTGAGTGCCACCAGGTCTCCCCATTCAGGGGACGTGGTCAAATATGAGGCACCAGAGTACGTGTGAAAGTCAGACTCCACTCTCCACTCAACTGTGGAGAATGTACTGTCCATTAGCTAGATCTGGGTAGGGGTTTGAGTTTACAGCCTGTATTGTCCTTGGCTGGTGCCTTAGTTTGAGTGGGACCCCTGAGCCCAAATCTGCCTATCTTCTTGTAGGTTTCTAGGACCCTCTGGATCCTTCTACTTTGCCATTCTCCCATGCTTCTCTCATCTAGAGTCCCAGTAGAATGTCCCCCCTCTGTCCCAGTTTCCTGGTAAGTGAAGAATTTCGTGGGACATGCCCCTTGGGCTAGTATGCAGCTATAAGTGAGTATATAGCATTTGAGTCTTTCTGCTTCTGGGTCAACTCACTCATTATGATCACTTCTAGTTCAATCCATTTGTCCACAAATTTTGGGAATTCCTCGTTTTTAATAGCTGAGTAGTATTCCATAGTGCAAAATTAGACTCTTAAACACTGACAATACATTCTTAGCTAAGAAAAGATTCGGCATATTCAAGAACAAGATTGAGGATTAGAAAGGCAAACGTGATTCACTGGAGGTCTCCTTGAAGCAGCTGCCATCCAGTAATGTATTTCAGATAAGCAGAAAACAACCCCAGATGCATTATGGGATGGCAAAACCTTGGAAACTCCCAGTGTGTAATCAGTGGTACAGATAGGGTTTTAGGAGCACAGATGTTTCTGGCCCCATTGTTGTCAGACTTTCATGAACGGAGTTCTACCAAGAAACAACTATAAATATAAATTAATTGTGTATTTGTATACAAATTAGTCAAAATAAGGGTTTGGCAATGATATTTAAAGTCTAATTTTGTTGACAGCAACAACGTCTGCATGGTCTAACTTAGCAAAAAATGTAACTAAAGCTTTCCCAATGCTGCCAGATGATATTATCATGACCTAAGCCTCAGAATTTCTATGCTTTATTTAAAAAAAAACCAAAAAAACAAACAAACAAAAAAAAACATGGGAACCAAGTAAAGAAAAAAGTAAGACTGGAGTGTCATTGTGAATTCAACATTTGTTAATGTTCTGATAAAATGGATCTCTCATAATCCTCAAGGAATATAGCACAATAAAAATCAATGCCAAGATTTGTCAGGACAAATGTCCAATATCTGAAAAGTTATTCTAGGAAAAAGAGGGAGGCATACATTTTCATCGCGTAGTGTCTCTAATAGGAAACGGATCAGAACAAATCAAACTGAGCACTGGATGCCTAGAGGCTCCAGCATCACCTGACCCACAGCAACAACCCACCTCTTTGAATGACTGGACCTTGCTGTTCTGAGCTGTGCTGATGGCTTTAATGGCATTTCAGAAGAAAAGCTGGGCATATAGAACCTACAAGAACCACTTCTGACACCTACAAAGCTGTGACTTTGGCCAAGGATCTTACCTTTCCTGTGCCTCAGTCTCTCCAATTATGAGCTGGTCACTTTAAACGCCATAGGTTTACTGTGAGAGTTAACAGGTCCCGTGGCGAAACAAGCATGATATACACACTTGTTGCTTTATTGAATATTCCTTAGTAAGGTCTCTTACCAATTCATCCATTATTGAATATTCCTAAAGAAGATCTTCTTACCAATCCAATCAGTTCCCCAGACACAGGGCAGAAGGCAAAGTAATCAGTAGTATGGGACAGAACAATTTCCAGGTGAGAATCTCTCTGTAAGGAACCTACTATGAGGGCAACAGTGATTGACAGGTGGATTCATGTGAGCACGACTGCCTATCTAAGTCCAGTGGATCTAAACATCTTGAGTAATCCTGAAAGATGAAGTTTTCCTTCTACTTTTATTTCTCCCCAAACCTCAAAAAGTACCCCTTCAAACAAGTTCTTTTATATACTGTCTTAGTTAGGATTTTATTGTTGTGAAGAGACACATGACCACAGAAACTCTTATAGAGAAAAACATTTAATTGGGCCTGGCTTACAGTTGAGAGGTTTAGTTCTTTATCGTGGTGGGAAGCATGGCAGCATGCAGGCAGACATGGCGCTGGAGAAGGAGCTGACGGTTCTCCATCTGGACTGGCAGTAAGATGCGGTCAGGGGCTGGGCCTGGCTTGAGCATTTGAAACCTCAAAGTCGTCTTTATCCAACAAGGCTACACCTACTCCAACAGGGCCACACCTCCTAACAGTGCCACTTCCTATGAGCCCTTGGGAGCCATTTTCCTTCAAACCACCACACGTGCCAAGTACAAATAATTCATGTTAGTATTTGAAAGATGCATTCCTATCAGGATTCCATAGCTTAGAATAAAGTCATGTATCAAACGATATTGCTCAGAAAATTAGTGTTGGTGGATTTGTCAGTTTTCCATTCACTGTGACCATGCCTGAGAGTTGCTTCATGAGGAAAGGTTTATTTTGTCTCACAGGTTTAGAAGTTTTATGAATGGCCATTGGCCCCATCACCCTTGCTCTGAGGCATCACGGAGGGAAACATGCAGTGAAGCGGCCATAGCATCTGGGGAAGGATCCATGATCTAAGAGCTCTTCAGGTTTCCTTTACTTCCCTGTGCACAGTGAGCTGGGGACAAAGCTGTTAGCACACAGACCGTCTGGGGACATCCTAGATTCAAACCCTAACAATCAGCTAGTTCCTAGGAAGCCGTGTTAATGCACGAAAGCATGCAGAGAATGCTTCGGAGAAAGATAAAGAGCAGAAAGAGCAAATTAAAGCCCTCCCAAGACAACCTCCATTTTCTTCCTCCTTCACCTCTTGCCCCAGCTAGCTAAGGCGCCTCATAAATTATGATGAATTATAGGACTGCCTCTTCACAGACCTCCGTGCAACAAAACCACAGTTTCCTCATTGTCCAGAGAACTTTATATGCGAAGCAGGGTATGCTGGCTGCTCGAAGCTGCTCCTCACTCTATCCCTCTTCCCAAGGGCTGCAGACGGGGGACCTTTCTAGTCCACAATGCTTGTCCTCTAGCAGTGCATGCCAGCTGTATAGGCCTGTCACAGTTCTGTAACAAAACTTAAAAGTCAGCTTAAAACTTGAGTTTAAAAAGAGAAGTGGGGCTTCTGTGTGTCTTTTGACTTTCCTCCCTGAAAGCAGGGTTCACATGCAATCATCGCCTGATCCCGAGAATGAAGAAACAGAAGCAGACAAGCAATTTGGGAGTGTGGTTTTTTTTTTGAGCTGCTCATTGCTGCTAGCAACAAGGACTGAATTTTAATGCAAAGCTCTTCAAAATGGGCAGACTAAAGAGCTGGCCATCCACCAGTCTCATCTCCCCTGGACTCAAGTGTTTCCTTTGGGCCATGATGCCCTTTCACGTGATACGGAGGCTTCACACGCAAGTGTGGGCACTCTACCCGGCCATCCTTCAGCCTCACTTTTCCCTGTAGCACTTCAGCTCTGCAGACTTGCCATGTTCAGGCTGACCCGAAATTGAAACAGGTTTCAGTTGTATTATCATTGAAAAGTATTAGGTTGGACTGACAGTGTACCGTAAAGATGAAATCTTAGAGAAAACACAAACCCCCAGTCATTAAGGACAAGTCGAATCTGTTAGATTCTTTAAGGTGCTTTTTGAAGCTATTTGTTTATTACGTATTTACTCATTCATTCATGTATTTATTATTTATTGATACGTGGTCCCACTATGTAGCTCTAGCTATCCTGTAAATCATTATGTAGACCAGGCTGGCCTCAAGCTCACAGAGAGCCACTTTGCGGTCTCCCTAGTGCTGGGATTAAAATGTGTGCTACCATGACTAGCTAATGCTACATGCTTTAGACTTATATTAAATTAGGCTTACTATAGTCAGGACTGGGGAAGCTTCAGCATAGCTTCATTACAAGGAAGTTCTTGCCAGCCTTGGTGGGCAAGGCTTGAAATATAACTAGGGATAACGCAGACGGGAATGCTACACCATCCACAGTTAATAGCAGATCAGCATTCACTAAGTATTTTGAGAAATATTTTCTTAACTTAGCTTTTAGACTCTAAGGCTACCCGTGAGTACTGGGCACCAAGCACTGCGGATGTGCAGCACTGGGAAAGGCAAAGGATGGAGTCAAATCTTCCCATCTAGAAAAGAAGGCATGAGTCTGGACTGTCTCAAACATCTTTGTTTTCTTAAGTCTGAGTCACAGGTAATTCATATATGTCTGTGGTTTTCTGTCAGCTTAAACCAGTTAGTGATGTTTGAATTGATTCTTCTTCAATACTAGCTTGAATTCTGTGGTCAGTCATGTGTTCCACACTTGGCTGGCCCAGGAAGGCGAATTGTCTTTTTTGTCAACATTAGAACCATCCAGCTGGTTAATTTTCACACTGGGTTCCATCTTCTACCACACCCTTTGTTTTCTCCTTCCCAAAACTTTTCTCTTTTCTCTTGGTGTAGGTGTCAACAACCAAAGTCACAGACACACGGCATGTAAAACCTTGCTTGTCACAGCTGTTCTCCATGAACTGGTGACCAAGTTCACCTTCTTAGAAAGCCATAGGATTTCTATGGAAGGCTCAGGACTGGCCCATATTCTTCCCAACATCCAAGTCGCTGGCAAGACGAATGGGAACCCTGCAAGGCTGACAACTGCTGGGGAAGTCCTAAGAGCCCCGTGATGTGTTTTTCAAAGTGTGGAATTCAGAGCAACAGAATTTGGTCTCCTGTGAAAGAGCAGGATGCATCCATTTGGTGAGTGTGAGTTTCCTTCATGTTTTCTACAAACACTGTCATAGGTTTCAGAAAGCTTCAAACTATAGTCCTGCTTCTGATTAAACAGGTCATTGAAATGTGTAGCTTTGAGTACAACACACACACACACACACACACACACACACACACACACACACACTACCATGTACCACCTTACACGTCTTTGCAATAGCTTTAGTGGTCACCTTAATTGTCATGCTATATTGCTCATGTATTTATCCATTCTTCAAGCACTTTTTCTTTGAATGCCAACCAGGTGCAAAGATCAAAGACAATCTCCAATTCTAAAGATTCACTGTGCCATGAGAAGCCTCATGGGTGAGGACACAGGATATAGAGGGTGGACCCAAATAAATCTTGTCTATTAACTTGAAACTTGCCACTGGCTTTATGGGCTTACGAGTAAAAGGCCTCTGAACTGAACTGAACCAAACGCCAGTGACAGATCATCCCTGAATACACTGCTGTGCTATTGATTAGCTCCTATTTGTCATACACATTAATGATGAAAAGCAACGTGTAAGTGCTAAGTCCGAGTGTTTCTACCACCCAGTTAATAACTTAATGGTGACATTTGGGTTATATGTCAAGCTTCAGGCAACATCCAAGCGATCACTAAAATGCAACAGTACGGTGTCATCAAATAGAGTGATCCAAGGATGATAAAATTTTATGAATTTTTACGCTTTTCCTATGTACAAGTCAGCAAATCTGTATGAGTAATTTGTAATAGACATAAATTGATATTAATATAATGGCTTATATTTAATGTAACTGTCCATTTTGTCTCTCAGTCCATGAAGCTTGTAATAATCATGAGATGCAGAAAGTTTTCTCATGGGAGCCATGGACTTGAGTCAAGAGAAGAAGACAGCGCCTGCCAATTCCGCGGAGAAGGGCTTAGCAAAGAAACGTGCCTTTTGCCCTCATTGAACTCTTCCTGTCTCTGGCTGGCACCAGTGGCCAAGCACACTAGAAAGCATATTACTTGGGAGCCCACTGATGCCACCACAAGGCATCTCGTGTTCCTGGGTACACGAGAAGCTTGGGAAAGGCTGAGCAGGAAACCCCCAGCATCACAGCAGGAGTAACAACACAGAAAACTGTGGGCTGGAAGCTTCCAGAAAGAACAGACTTTTCAGTGTATTTAACCCTAGGCCCCAGGCTGTGGATCTCAACAGTGAAGCAAAGATGGTTATCAGGGCCACTAACAAAGACAGAAACATAATTAGTCATGTGCTTGATACAAAAGGATCCAAAAAAAAAAAAAAAAAAAAAAAAAAAAAAAAAAAAAAGTTCATAAGCTAGATAGAAAGGCTAAAACCACAATACTTATTTGAGGGAAGATAATACATTTTATCTATTATAAACATATTAAACACAATGCCATAGATACAATAAAAGCTTGAAGGTTCTAGTGCACAAGAAATGCACTGGGAAAAGGAAAGCTTCCAACTATGAGTAGAATGTGTGCCATGTCGGAAGGGGAACCTGGATGTGTTGTCAGGTAGAAAGTTACCTATTCAAACAATGGGGCCTGGAGAGATGGCTCAGTGGTTAAGAGCACCACCTGCTCTTCCAAAGGTCCTGAGTTCAATTCCCAGCAACCACATGGTGGCTCATAACCATCTGTAATGTGATATGGCGCCCTCTTCTGGCTTGCAGGAGCACTGTATATGTGATAATAAATAAATAAATCTTCAAACAATGGGGCCTGATCAACAGGGAAGCTCAGAAGCCCTGCCACACCTCAGAACAATGCTGCCTGTCACCCTGAGGCCTGTTGCTGGCTCTTGTCCCTACTGGAGAGGCTCTGAGAGAGCCTGGACTGCTCCTTAGGAAAAGCCATCAGTCATTCTGTTTGCATGAATAATTTCTTTATGAAAATTTAATATTCCTCAGGTGAACTTTTGAGACATTCACTGACTTGGCAATATCCCAGTAATTTTCCATTTAAATCAGATGCACAAAAAGTACCTGACACAATTCATTTGTCTCTTCAATTAACATCCATGTCAAAGCAGAAAATGACATGGAGAATGTTACCATGTTCTGTTAGTATATGAGAGAAAAGGAAAACCCAACAAGTTTCAAGCGTTTGTTATGCATTCAACACATGCATTACTGAATTTGCCATAAACTGTTAACACCACTATTCTGCTTACTTTTAAGACTCTTGGCTTGCTCTGGTTAAACAAATCTCTCTGAAAAATAATAGCATGCAAACTCGGAACGAGCAGACTTCTCTTCATCTTGACTTGGGATACTTCAAATGTTATTTGTCTTTGTAAATCACCATTATAATTTTGCTCTAATTAAGTTGCATAAATTATAGCTGAGGGATAAAACACAGGAGACATCCGGCAATGCTCGGTTGAGCAATGATCAATGCTGGAGACCATAAATGCAGAGTTCACAAGATTTCCAGCTGAGCACAACCCTCATCAAGCCCAGAGGTGTCTGCCAAGCTGCTCTTCTCCTCTGTATCTATGGTTTTCACCTGAGTGTCTCTATAACTGGCTAGGCGATGGTATTATCCCATCTCTCCATCTCAAGCCAAACATTTTCAACCACGCACACAGAATATTCTGAGATGCGTGGTGATTAGTAAGAGAAACATGAGATAACACTCCATGTAGGCCATATTAATCAATATCATAGGGACTCACAAGAGTAGTTCAGGCATATTTGGAAATATGCAGCTTTTATGTTTCAAAGCATTTGGATAACATCAAAACAACTAAAAAACCTATTTCAAATTTCCCATCTTAAATACATAAAAATCAATTATTTAAGACCTCTACCAGGCAATGCTCTGCTAGTCACATTCAAATATCTGAGGAAGTAATCTGACTGCAGTTTTCAAAGACACAGTTCCATCTCTGGCGTCAGGCCAGAGGGCTGTGATTTCAGCCAGTTTGCACTTAAACCCTCAAGAATCCACACATGGATTTACTAAGACCCATTTAGATTTCTCTGAATCCCTGATCCAGACATGAAAGCAGTCTTGCTGTCCAGGAGGAACAAATTCACTCCCTAAGGGCACCAAGTGTTTTCCCCAGGGCCAGCGTTTGGCTGGCTGGCTCCCCAGCTTGTTTTCGATCACCAGGAGACAATATTTAGCTGCTCTATTGTCGCGGACCTTTGGGAGAGAATTATGGTCTGCCTTCCAACCACATGACCCAGAGCCTCGTCACAAAGCTGCTAATGTCGACCAGATGACAAATAAGGACAGCATCCTGTTAAAAGCCTTGGAGGGATCTATTCAGAAAACGAAGCCAAAAAGGAGAAGACAGATGATCAGAGAGACGGTCCCACCTACATCTTTCCATTTCCACTCACGCTCTGCAGCAGTGTGCGGGCAGCAGCCCTCCGTCACTTACGACTGTCGTGACAAGGGAGATACTCATGGTGTTTGACTTTATTACAGCCGAGCCAAATCAAATGTACAGCCACTGCTTCCTCAGATGTCTATATTTCACTTAAACTGGGATAAAGCAAAGAAACTGGAATATTGTCTCATCATGCATTCTAAATCAGCCAGGGTAGAAAATAATGGGGAGTTAATCAGATCACGGAGACTCTAATTCACTTGCTATTGATCGGGCAGATTCCTAATGGGATGGCAGAGCAATTTCAAATTACAGTAAGCTGACTTGTCCTGGAATACCAATGACCAGGCAGGAGGACGAGCCAAAGGGACCATGAGCCCTGCTCTCCTGGTGTTACTGTCAACCCGCGGGCCCGGCTGAATAACCCGATGCAGCATTTAGCTAATTAATAAGGGATTGATGAAGGGTTTTTGGTTTGAAAGCAGCATCTCACTTGAGTAAACATGGGACCAGAGCCCCAGGGGGATGGCTGGCATGGTCCCTGAAAGGCAGGTATACAATGCAATCTAATGGAAAGTAATGCAATTAACTCACCCTTTTAATTATATTAATCAGTGACTTCATAGGAGCCCACTGCAGAGAGAATTCACTCCCTACCTCTGCCAGCTCCGTGTTTCCAATTCCTTCCTGAGGAGGACTGAAAGCTCAGCCTAAGGTCATCACAGACTACTTACTTTAGTTTCTTTTTCTTGCCATGGGAGAGAAGGAGAAAGAGGAGAAGAGAAAAGAGAGATACCGCCACGGTCAGCAATAATGAGCATCTGTAGAAAAATGAGCAGAGAACTGCTTTTGTCAGGATGAGAATGGCTGGTCCTTCTAACCCAGGTGTGTGAACATGTGACCTGAATATCCACATGGAATGAGAGTACCCCCCACAGACCTGGACTCCCAATTTTAAAACAATCTACCAAATAAGTAAAATACTGAAACAGGCGCAACTGTTTTCACTAACAATAACCACTTGGCTTATGTCCCTTTCTGAACCATCTCTCCTTCCTTACTCTGTGTGTGTGTGTGTGTGTGTGTGTGTGTGTGTGTGTGTGTGTGTGTGTGCGCGCGCACATGCGTGCGCTAGTACACTTCAGTGTGTGCTGGATGACTGTGCGGCTAGTACACATTAGTGTGCTTGTGTCTGAGGGATAGGTGTTCAGGTTGGTGTGTCTGACTGTGTGACTCTGTGTGTCACGTGGGTCCACCCAGCCATTAGAATGCCCTTTCTCCAGAAGTCACAGCTGCAGTCTGGCATTACAGATAGAGGCCCTAATCTGACCAGCTTCCTGTAAACCACAGACTTAGTCCTGATCCTCCTTACAGAAAAAACAAAGCCATTGTTCCCCCGTGGCTCCTTTGCCTGAACTGTACTCACTGGATGAGCCCTTTAGGAAGCTTAGTAGGAAAGCTGACTGTTACAGACTGAGGCTGACAGCAGTTGATGCTGTTTTAAAGACTGCTCCAAGTATGATCCTGGTGTAATAACATCTCTATTTTACATAAAACTGTAGTATGGGAGGATAATAAATTTGCATGTCTTTAGTAAGCCAGGCATGTAACACTGTAATCCACTCTGAAGACCATGGAGGTACACACGTATGCCCTGCGCCCAAGAGGCAGAAGCAGACAGACCTTAGGAGTTTGAGGCCAGCCTGGGCTACAGACCTTGTCTCAAATAAAATAAAGATTCAAAATCTGTCACCACTACGTCAGCCTGGGCTGAGCCCTGGGCAGCAGAGAGTGACAAGTGGAGAAGGGGGAAGCTCTACTGTTGGTGGTGAGTAGCTGAAATGTGGCCATTTCAAAGCAGTCTGAGGATTAACATACATAGAAGTCGGAGGACAGCATTGAGTCCTCAACTTCTACCTTGATGTAGGCTTGTTGCTGCTGCTATTGCTATTGTTGTTGCTATTGCTGCTGCTGTTGCAGTTGTTTCTGCTGCTGCTGTTGTTATTGTTACTGTTGCTGTTGCTGTTGTTGTTGCTATTGCTGCTGCTGTTGCTGCTGCTGCTGCTGTTGCTGCTGCTGCTGTTGCTGTTGCATACCCGCTTTATCTGACCCATGAAGATCCTGAGGGTTTGCCTGTCTCTGCCTCCTATCTTTCTGTAGCAACACTAGGGTCACAGACATGTACTACCACACCCAGCTTTATGTGGGTTTCAGGTCTTGAACTCGGGACTTACCATTGCATGGTAAGTCTTTATCCATGGAGCCATCTCCACAGCCATAATCAAGGACAATACAGCCATCCTAAAGATGATATTCATTTATTTGCTTAGATTCTTACATGGGAGAATTTGCTTATATGAAGGAGACACAGGGCAGAGATGGTAATCAGTTGTGTAGGAAGCTAAGATGTGGCTTCCAAGAGCAGCTAGGCTCTGGCCAGGGTCTTAGGACCATTCCACGTCTACCCAGGACAGCACTCTGAGTGCTATGTTCTTGTCTTGACCAGATCAAGCAGAAGCTAAAGGAAACTATGGGACTTTCAGCATCAGATGACCTGAGAACTCACCAGTGAAGGTAACCACAGGACTACAGACAGGAGAAAACACCATAGTCACCTAGAGTGCTCGGCTTTATCTACGTTTGTTAGTTTTTTACCTCTCTGCATTTCTGCATAGTGATTAATAAATAAGCACATCCCTTGTAGGGGACGGGTTATAAAGCCAATGTTCAGCCATCTTGTTTGAACCTCGGTTCCTATTTCTCCAGAAGTCTGCCATTCACCAGAAACTAGCTGACCTTGTCGTAGGTCGGCAGTTAGACACCTGTTGTGGTTTATTGTGGGACTGGTCATTCTAGACCACCACCACCACCACTCCTGCCCCCCCCCCCCCCCCGAGCTACTCCTTTTCCGGTGAGACTACTGATAAGATCAGATTAAAGACCAGTTGCCTGGGAACAGCAGTTCCGGGAGCTTTCTCCTGACTAACCAGACCCTTCACGACTTTCCTGGAATTTCTCTCCTGCAATTAGCAGCTGTAAAGGTAGATACCTACCTGCTGGAGCATTCCAGAGTTAGATATCCATAGCAACCCTTTCTTACGCAAATGCCTATGCCTCAGTGCCTATATAAACTCTGTGAAAATTCTCAATAAACAAGGTTTGATCAGAATGCAGACTTGCCTCCTTCTTCATGTCTAGTGTTCTGTCTCTATACAGGAAAATTCTCCTCCCAAGCATAAGTCAAACCCCGGTGGGCTGGGGCAATCCCTGAAATGGCAAACACTGACAGACTCTCCGGGAAGGCTAGAAAAGAGAAAAAGAGACATTCCAATATGACCGTCACATAAACACACTTGCCCTCCATCTTTGTTATGTGGTAGAGCAGAAAATACAGGAAAGAGGGTGTCCCTCCTTCTCTTTTACTCTTTCTTGGTTCAGATGATAGCTTCAGCTTTTACAGGAAGATGAAGTCTTGGTTGTCATGGGCCTCCTTAGTCAACAGTATTCAGCAGCTCACCCCAAATGAGAAAGGTGCTCACTGTAAAAAGTTTCCCTCCATCCCACCCATCCTTCTATTTGAACTGGAAGCAGAGAAGTTAGAGAAACAGCACACGGGGCCCAGCAGCATGAACCACAGAGCTGCTTTCACATACCAGAAAGGGTGCTTCTCCACCTTACTGCCTTCCCATTCTCCGTTTCCAAGGGAACGTACTTCTTGGGTACCAGTCAATGCATTCTTTCACTGAGTTTTCTATAAGCTTAGGCTGCTTGGGATTTGTCAAGTATCCTCTTTAGTTAAATCCCCAAAAAGTTTTTTCCAAAGCAAATTCCTTTAAAATGTGCACCTGTTTACTGATAGGACCCTGAGGTTTGAACTCTGCTGAGGAGAGTTCACCAGCTGGTACTATTAGTTAGAGCTACTGGAGTGACCAATAACTGGCCATGCCAGTGGATCACGATTGTAGCCCCATCTCTTTGCTTGTTGAGTTTTCTTTTGTTCTGAGGCTGTAGCCCAAGCTGGCCTCAAACCCACAGCAGTGCTCCTGCCTGGGTCTTCCAAATGCTGAGCTTATAGGCATGAGCCAATATGCCCAGTACAGTATCAGTTATTTGGTAAGAAAATTCCCTTGTGTTAAAAGTATATAATACAAAACAGTAAATGATATGAAGATAAAATGTAAAATGTCAAAATGTAGCAAAATCATAATCACCTTCAGATTTATGGAATGCTGGTGCTGGAAGGATGGGTCAGTGTATCGGAGCATTTGCTCTGCAAGTGTGAGAAACAGAGCTGAAATGCCCCAGCACTTATAAAAATGTCAGCTGTGCTGGCTGTGTCTGAACCCCAGTATTGGAAGGCAGAGTGTGAAAGCTTATAAATCAGACAGCCTAGCTAAAAAGCCAACTCAAGGTTAAATGGTGTAAAGCAATAGAAGACACTTGCCATCTTGCTCTGGCCTCCAAATGTAACACACACACACACACACACACACACACACACACCACACACATGCACACACACACACGCACACACACATGCACACACACCACATGCATCATTACACATACATACACACATGCACGCACACACACACGCACACACACATGCACACACACACACACGCGCGCACACACACATGCACACACACATGCACACACACCACATACATCATTACACATACATACACACACGCACACACACACATGCACACACACACATGCACACACACATGCACACACACACGCACACACACACGCATACACACACATGCACACACACATGCACACACACACGCACACACACATGCACACACACCACATACATCATTACACATACATACACACACGCACACACACATACACGCACACACACACACGCACACACACATGCACACACACACATGCACACCCACATGCACACACACCACATACATCATTATACATACATACACACACGCACACACACACACATGCACACACACACACATGCACACACACACACACGCACACACACATGCACACACACGCACACACACACACATGCACACACACCACATACATCATTACACATACATACACACACCACACACATGCCTCCCATATACATATCACACTCACGTGTATTGCACACATACATAAACACATACATGCACACATACACCATACACATACATCACATACACGTAGCACACTGACACACACAAATCACATACACATATACCACACTTACGCAGAGAGACACACAAATTTAAATAACGAATAAGATACGGGAATATAACACTTGACAGGCTTCAGTTTGAGTCTTAGGCAGTCAATAAATTCTGTATTCTATTTTATATATACTGCATGTAGCGGGAAGGGAACATTGCAGGCATGCTGTAAATTTCAATCTGGGAGTGAAAGATCTTTGAGATCATTTCCCTCGACTCATCAGAAATACCTGCATACCCATGCTTACTGTGGCAGAGTTCATGAGAGCCAAGACAGGGAACCAGCCTAAACATCCACCAGCAGGTAAATGGATAAAGCAACTGTGGTGTGGACACCCAAGGGAGGTGTATTCAGCCATAAGGAGGAACCAACTATGCCATTTGCAGGAAAACTAATGGAACCAGAAATCAACATGCTGAGCAACATGGTGAGCCACAGAAACTTTCAGCCATCACGTTTTTCTGTCATACATAGAACCTAGAGTTAAATATATGCATATGGCGTGAAGTACAAAGAAGGCTATTGGTTATTGAGGGGGATGGAAAATGGAGGGCAATTGGGAAGAAGATAGGCTAATAGGGGGTGGATCTGAATGCAAAGTTATTATATTCAATCTATGAAAATGTCACAGTATAAAAAACTATTTAGTATACTCATAAAAATATTCTATCTTATATCTACTGTGCATTAGGGGTACATTGCAGGCAAAAACTCATGAGTGAGTTCTGCCTCTGATGGAAGTATCAAGTAACCCCAGAACATTCTAGAGTAAGCAGACACATGTGGATATAACTGGGATTTCTACTGAGTTATTATTGCACATTTTTTCTCTTCTTGGGTATGAACTGCCAAGGAGGACATCACTCAAATGTCACCTATGTCAAAAGTGCCTGTGGGGAGTATTTTTCAATCAAATTCCCCCAGCAAGGTGACCAATAAATGGACCTTTAAGTGTCATTAAACTCTTGAGTATTTTGATATTATGGGAGCATATAGAACAGTCAGCACAGGCTATACTATACCGTGATAATAACAAAAAAAAGCCTCCAAATCTCAATTGCTTTTATACACAAGGACTTACTTTGTGCTTGTCCAGTGTGGTGTGGTAAGGGACCCTGTCTCACCACCATATGCTGTCACTGGCTAGGAAGGCTTCTGTCACCTTGTGACATTGCATCTCAACATTGTCAAGACAGAGAACGCAAGAGCCAAAGGATATGTAGAGATTTTCTCTTCACACAATGAGAAGCATGGTCCTCTCTAAGGCCTGAATACTTTACTAAAAGTAGACCTCTTGAAGACAATATGGTGATACATGCTTATAGCCACAGCACTCAGGAGGCTGAGGGAGGAGGGTCTGGTGTTCAAGACCAGGCTGCCCTAGAAAATGAGTTAAAGACCAGCTTGGGCTACATAGTGAGATCATTTTTCAAAAGCCAAAATAAATAAATAGATAAATAAATAAATAAAAGTGATAACAAGGATGATGGTGGGGTAGTTTTATAGTAGAGAGGGTCAAATCCAGGACCTTTCATTTTGCCATGCAAGTGCTCTAAAACTGAGCTGTATCTTTAGAGTTTAGAGTTTTTTGTTTTCTTGGGTTTTTTTCTTTTTTGGGGGGGGGCGGGGAGGTTTGAGACAGTATTGTAGTCCAGGCTGATCTTCAACTCACAATGCCCCTGCCTCAGCCACTTGAGTTCTGCAGTCATAGGCATGCCCCTGCCTCAGCCACCTGAGTTCCATAGTCACAGGCATGCCTCTGCCTCAGCCACCTGAGCTCCATAGTCACAGGCATGCCCCTGCCTCAGCTACCTGAGCTCTGTAGTCACAGGCATGCCCCTGCCTCAGCTACCTGAGCTCTGTAGTCACAGGCACGCCCCTGCCTCAGCTACCTGAGCTCTGTAGTCACAGGCATGCAGGGTTATCATCGACATAAGGTTTTAAAGCCTCTCCTATGATGAAATAGTTTCAAAGACTCGTTCTAAAATCTTTGTTCTTTAAACTATTCTAGTTATAGTAAGTTCTGAGTTGCAATTTGAATATTTTTCTCTTTCTGATCTTTATATTATTAGCACATAATAAAATCATCCTTGCGCAGATGGTCTGGTAGTTCTAGTAAGCACGTCAGCAGCACTGTAGAGAAGAATCAGCAGTCTCCCTTCCCCTTGCACCATTGGCAGTCAATGCAAACACCGCCACTCTGTCGCAACAGGAGAACCATTGGTGACCTTTCACTCAAAGTAATTTCAAATGTTCTCAATTTAATTTGTAGCTGATTTTTATCATTAAAAGTTAAAAATTAGAAGCATCTTATTGCCTTTGCTTTACCATTCACAATTTTCTAACACATCATTTCATTTTTACTTTTAATATCCAAATAATAAATGTATAGAACTCACTGCACTTCAGAAGGCAATCTCCCAGCATCAGCTGATTTAGAATCTGTTCGGTGGTTTCCTTCATGCCCAGTGCAGAACCCAAGGGCACCTTTCCCTTTGTGTTTAAGATGCTGACAAGAGTAAACAAAGAAATGAACAAGCAAGAGGAGTTTTTCACATAAGCTTAGAATGTGGGGGGAAATTATCCCGTGTACTTATGACAACAGATGGGCCACGTCAACACATGTGAGTGTGCTCATGTGTGTTTGAGAGTCACTACAGGCTTCAAATACTCATTGCAATGATGAAGATTCCCTTCTTTGCTCACAGCACAGAACTTGACAAAGACGGACAGTCTAGGCTGGGGAATTAGTTATGGCCCACAACTGACAAAGCTCATAAGACCAGATTGTGATGTGTGAAGCCCACCCTTTCAGCCCCAGTTGTTATAACTTCTTGTAGGGAAAGGAAAGATTGCCAAGGGAAAGGATTGTCCCCAGTGTGGGGCACAACAGTGGCTGGTAGCTTTGTACTAGGGCAGCAGAGAACTGACAGAGAAATTGTTGAACCAGTACAATGGCAAAGGGCATAGGTACCACAGAGCAACCCTATACTTCCTTACAAACAGAGGGGACCATTGTGTTCCTAGGGAAGCCAATACCAGAGGCAGTGTGCGGGAGGCACTAGGATGTACATGAAACAGGGGCCTTCACAATGACCTTCACCTGAAGATCATTGAGTAAATACTGGCTAGCATTTAAAAGACTGTTTTAAGGATGTCTTCAAGAAAGCCACACCCTTCTCTCGGTGGCATTTCCAGTCTCCATGAGATCCCATCCTGTTGGAAGGAAGCCCTTTTCCTCCAAAGACTCAACAAATATATCCTGAGCACAACACAGAGAGCCACAGCACAGTGGGGTGGCCCCAGGCAAGAGCAAAGGGTGCTTTCTCTACCTTTCTTTCCAGCTTCCTTCTCATCACCCCAAAAATATCTCCACTCTTGGCCTTTTCAGACTCTTCTCCTGCTTGAGATCTGCTGCCATAGCTCTTCTGGTTATGTGTTTTCCAAAAGTATTTTCTGCAAAGATGGGTGTGCTCTGCATCTGCACATGACCGCACTGTAAGTATTGGCCCTGTGTGGTTACCAGTCTTCGAAATGTAGCTGATAAGACTGAGACAGAATTTTCAATTTTGCTTAACTTCCAACTCATTCAAATTGACACAGCTCCTGGGCAGTTAGTGGACAGAGCATTCAACATCAATGTCCTGAATGCTGTCTGTTTTTCTCTCAGCTTTTTGATTTTGGTTTTTGAGACAAGGTCTCACTCTGTAGCCCTGACTGACCTGGAAATCCCTCTGCAGATGAGGCTAACTTTGAACCCACAAAGATCCACCTGCCCCTCTCAAGTGCTGGCATTAAAGGCATGTACCTCCACACCCAGCTTAGTCCCTAATGCTTCCCTTGCTTAGTCTTCTCTTCTAGGTGACAACAGCTTAATACAGCAACCTTGTGCCTTAAGGAACATCTCAATGAGAGACTGCCACAATCTCTTGGGGTGTTAGTGCATTGGATTAAGTAGTGTCCCCTCAAAGTTATGAGCATCCCAGGTACTCTGATTTGCAAACAGGCTCACTGAAGATATAGTCTGTTAAGATGAGGCTATGTGAGAATGGCTAGATTCTGTGTACGAGAGAGAGAGGGGGGAGGAGAGAGAGAGGGAAAGAGAGAGGGAGAGAGAGAGAGGGAGAGAGGGGGGAGGGGAGGGAGGAGAGAGAGAGGGAGAGAGAGAGGGAGGAGGGGGGAGGGAGAAGAGAGAGGGGGAAGGGAGGAGAGAGAGATAGGGGGAGGGAGGAGGGGGGAGGAAGGAGAGAGAGAGGGAGAGAGAGAGAGTGAGGAAGGGGAGGGAGAGAGAGGGAGAGAGAGAGAGAGGGAGGAGGGGGAGGGAGGAGGAGAGGGAGAGAAAGAGGGAGGAGGGGGAGGGAGGAGAGAGAGAGAGAGAAAGAGAGAGACAGAGAGAGAGGAAAGAGAGAGAGAGAGAATGGCATGTGGCAACAGGTACCAAAATTGGAGTGACGCATTTATATGCCAAGGAGCAACGAGGATTACCAACACTCAAAACATGCCCAGCCAAAACCACATGTATGAATAGGAGATGGATGCGCAGACAGGAATGTGTTGTATACGAACAGTTTGGTAAATGATGAACCACATGGTAACACAATGGTGGTTCCATAAGACGGCACAGCCTAGTGACACTATAACTGCCTTAGTTTGTGTAAATACACTTCCGTGTCCCAGCAATTATGAAATCAGCTAGGCATGCATTTCTAAGGCTATGTCCCTGTCAGTGACTCTAACTCTATATAAGTCCATCATGGACATGAAATCTGTTCTCCTGGGTAACTGGGAGCTCCTTCAGAGACACTCCTCTAGAGCAAGCCACAGCCCTAGCTTTCAAAGAGGCAGCCTGTATTCAGTTAAAGGCTATTGATGCCAGCCCTGAGGACCCAATAGAGATGTCGTAGAACTGAGCTGAAAGTCATTCAAAGACCTGAGGCCTACAGAGCTGTGGAAGAGCTAAGAACTGGAGAAAACACATCCCCACTGCACCAGTGTACCACGCAGAGCTTAGGAGCACTTGCATAGGAGTCCAGCCATGATACCCACTGCTGCTTTATCGCTTTAAAGCTTCTAAGCATGCAGGCATGTGAAATAGTCTCTGGACAAATTTCATCTGTTGTTTTAATTTCAGAGAGATCTCAGGATCTGTCTGCCCATCACAGGTCCCTTGAGCAAACAAGACCCAGGTTGGAAACCATGAGCCAGGTTCCCAAGAAAGTAAAGAAAGACATCCCCAGATGCGTCTCTCAGGGGTCCGCCCTTGCGAGGGAGGAATGCTTGCTCTACAGTGGGACACCGTGACCTGAGAGAGGCGGGGAATGAATGGAAGGCTTTTCCAGTGGCAAGAAGGACTTCACTAGACCATACTTGATGGGATCCAAGAAAGGCTGTGGAGAGTGCCACTGCATCTCAGAGGATTCTGTGGCATTCCCATAAATTTCACCCTTGACATTGATTCCAGGCTAGAATTAAGCCTCTGTGGGGGCAGCACTGTTAGGCTGCAGTGGGTTCTGGCTCTTTTTCCAGAGAGCTATCTATCAGTTATAAATTGTTATTGATAAATGTTGGAACCCAGGTCTATGGTTTGCAGCGGTTTGTGCTGCCTGAGCACATGCACACAGGGCACAGAATGCAGAGAGGCAGACATGCTGTGAGGGCTGTACACATCTGCTGACGCCGCGACTAAAGGCAGGCATTCCAGCAAGAGCATGCCAGATTGACGTTCTCGCCTCTGAACGCCGTCAATGAAGCAAGGCCTTTGTAGATTGGCTACTTTGGAACAGCTTTAGAAGTTCGGGGTTTCCAAAATAGGCATTTTATTTTTGTTCCTACCAGAATCCTCGTTCTGATGTGACTCTGCCCTGAAATGATACTGTTTGGCCAGTAAGTTGAATGATTTGAGATAGGAGGGCCTCACTACACAGCCTAAGCTGGCCTCACACTCCTGGTGATGATCTTGCTTCATTGTTCCATGAGCTTGGACTGTAGAAGTGAGCCATCCCCAAGCTGAAAGAGGTTTTAAAGAAAATAACTACATGACAGCTTGAGAAATACCAAAATGCAAATCAAAACTACTTTGAGATTTTTCTCTTAACACCTGTCAGAATCCCTAACATCACTAGACAAATGACAGCTCATGTTGGCGAGGATGTGGAGTAAGAGAAATGCTCGTCCATTGCTGATAGAAAGACAAAGTTGTATAGACACTATGAAAATCAGTGTGTTGGTTCCCCAGGAAGCTGGGGATAGATGTACCCCAACATCCGCCTATATCATTCTTGAGCATATATCCAAAGGAAGCTGCAGCCCACTACAGAGACACTTGCCCAACCTGTTTATTGCTGCTCTATTTAGAATAGCCAAAACTTAGAAACAGCCTAGATGTTTCCAAGTAGATGAACGGATAAAGAAAATGGGGGTATATCTATACAATAGAATACTAGTTAGATATTTTAAAGAATGAAGTTTGCAGGCAAATTGATTGGGTTAGAAAAAAAATCATACTAAGTCAGGTAACCCAGACCTAGAAAGACAATATAATGTGTATTCACTTAGATGCGGACATTAACTGTTAAGTCTGTTAAGTGAGCTACAATCCATATAACCTCAGAGGTTAAGTATAAAGTAAGGGACTGTGTGAAGAAATGGATCTCCCTAGAAAGGGAAAATAGAACAGAAAGTTCTGGGTAGACGGGGTGGGGGCAGAAAGGGAAGGATCAAGTAGAGAATGGAAGAGAAGCAAGGGAGGGAATGTAAGGAAGGACAGCTGAAACTAAGAGAGGGGAGGGGCCATGTGGAAAACTAAGGGAGGGGCCATGTGGAAAACTAAGGGAGGGGCCATGTGGAAAAACAATACAGTGAAACTTCTTAAAATATATACATGCAGGAAGATAATCCAGATGAAATTTCCAAATAACAGGGCGTGGGAGACGGGAAGACAGAGCCCTAACTGGACATCCCTTGTCACCAAATGAAACTCCCAGTGCTGGGATATAATGTACTTGTTGTCCAAAGAGGCCCCACGAGAAGCCCCAAGTAACCCAGGTTATTG
This sequence comes from Acomys russatus, assembly GCF_903995435.1. NCBI lineage: Eukaryota > Metazoa > Chordata > Mammalia > Rodentia > Muridae > Acomys > Acomys russatus. Next base: position 24,116,477 of record NC_067164.1, on the reverse strand, counting down.
CCAAGCTTATTGGTTGGTCACCACACACTGACAATATAGCCCTGTTACAAAAGATAACAACTCACTACACATGGATAGGTAGAGCCACTGCCTACCCAGAGCCTTCACCCCTAGGGACCAGTGTTCATGAGACATAAAGGTAACCCTTAAATCTACAGTGATGACCTGCCTCTGAGATATGCTAAAGCCATAGTGGCACAAATGTTGTGGGAGGAAACAACCAATATCTGATTGGCTGTAACTCCCACTCCATGAGATGGAACCCATCCACGACACTGTTCCACTGGCCAAGAACTGGAGACCATATAGACCAGGGGACCTAGTGGAAAAACCAAATACTACTGTTCTGCTAAAGTAACATGTCCATAAAAAGACTCCTAAGAACATTTTGCTGTACTCATAGGTCAATGTTCGCTCAGCCATCATTAGAGAAGCTTCCTCCCACATTGGATGAGAACAAACACAGAGACCAGCAGCTGGACAAGACAGTGAGAGGCCATGGAGCACTCAGTCCACCATCAATTTTCTCCGCTCAGTGCTCAGGGAACCCTGAAGAAGAGGAGAAAGGAAGACTCCTCCCCTCAGGGCCGTAGGGAGTGGAGCAAGGCCCTCTGAACACAGCAGGACCCATACACATATGAACTCACAGAGACTGAGGCAGCATGCACAGGGCCTACACTGCTCTGTACTAGACAGGGTCCCAGAGCTGAGAGAAATGTACACAAACCCCATTCCTAACCCAGAAGCTATGTCTAATGGATATCGACTCACAAATGAAACCTTAGTTCCCTCCATGGAGTTTCAGTGGGGATACGAGCTGCTATTCCTGCCTCTGCTTCCCCAGCCCTTACCAGCTGGAGGTCCACATAAAGACCCAGAGATCCCAAAAGGGGAAACAGGGCAGTACAGCTAAGAGTGAAGACGCTTCAGGCAGATATGCAGTGAGCCCTATGAGAACAGACTCTGGGGAGAGAGCCTCAGTGAGGCAGCTCCTTTCATAGGTAGAACAAAGGCTGCTTAACCCTTTGGGGGTTGAGCAGGAGCTATGGAGTGAGTATGCAGCATTGTCCAGGGCCAGGGCACTGGGGATACCCTCATTTACATAAAGGGAGATTTCAGATGCGACCTCTTCCAGTGGGGCAAAGGTGGGACGGGTACAGGGCTTCATGCTGGGACACATAGGCCCAGGACAAAGGCGGGGGGGGGGGGGAGGAATAATACTACTCCTACCAATCTCATGTCCAGATTTCCAGGGCTTGTACAGCCTCAACTCTTCTCTTGCTCTGGAGTTGCTCTTGCTCCTAAACTCCATGGTGCCCTGGCCCCACATCAAGCCACTCCTTAAGGCCAGACCCCATGCCCAGCAGGAGATGGCCAACACAAAACAATGGTGTCTTTGGAGATTGTGGTATAAAGTTTTGACAGTACATTCTTAACCTTCAAATCCTTTGCATATATATTATGTCTTCTGCTTTTGGGGGGATTCCTGTGTGTATGGACAGTCGTATCTCTGCATCCCCATGCATATCTCATGTTTTTCCTTGGCTTTTTTTTTTCTTGTCTGTTCTGTCCTATTCTAGCTTGTTTGCTTTAGGTTTATTTTATTTTACTTTATTTTATTGTTATTCTTTATATGCCTGTTTGTTTTCTAAAGAGAGAAAAAAGTATGGATTGTGATAGGAGGGAAGATGGGGGAATCTGAGAGGAGTTGGGGGAAAGGAAACTGTGATCAGAATATATTGTGTGAAAAACATTTTTTTCAATAAAAGAAATAAAAAAGGAGGATTTTGTTTTAAAACAACATTTTATTAATTCTGAGAATTTTTGTATATTTGACCATAGTCTCTAGCTCTGGCCAAATCTTCTCTTCTCCACTTCTCTACCCATCCATCTTCCCAACTTTGTTTCCTCTCTCTCTCTCTCTCTCTCTCTCTCTCTCTCTCTCTCTCTCTCTCTCTCTCTCTCTCTCTCTCTCCCCTTGCCCCTCTCTCTCTCCCTCTCCCATCAGGTCCAGTTTGCATTGCCCAAGTACTCTTGGGTGTGGGGTCTGCTTGGGGCATAGTTGGCATACCAGGGTCAACTCTTAAAGAATGAGGACTATTCTCTTCAACAGCTATCAGTTGCCAAGCTCTCCTCAGCTGGAGGTGGGACTTTGTGCTCATATCTCCTCCCCGTTCTGGGGGTTTCATCTGGCTTGAATGTGTGCAGGGCTTGCTCATGTTATCATATGCTCATGTGTGTGCCTGTCCTATAATGTCTGGACACCACTGTTTCCTTGTAGTCATCCACTGCCTCTGAGTTTTGAAATATTTCCACTCCCTCTTCCACCAAAATCCTCGAGCCTTGGGGGGGGGGGGGAGAGGGGTAGATCCCCTAGCCTTGGGGGGCAGGGGTACAAGCTAGATGTCTCGTTTAGGGCTGAGCACTCTGCAATCTGCAGAGCGTGTGGACCAGTTGTGGATCTCTGCTAATTGTCATCTGATTTCATCTATGTCATAGATGAGGGCCAGAAGATGTGCATCAAGCTATGGGATAACGATGAGTCGTTAGGAGTCACTTTAATTTTCTGTCTACTTAGCTGAATAATAGAGGTTCTTCCCTAGGGACTGTGATTCATTTTGCTATAGGTGCTTGGCCTCTGTGATGGTGTCGGGTGTAGTTTCTATCAGTTGGTTACTCCTATAATAGCTTGTGCCCCTATTGCGCCCGTGATGCCTTTTGAAGTCGGACACTGGAGCTCCTAGGGTTTGAAGGTGAGTGAGACTGACAAACACTTTTCTCCTCTGGCAGTGCACATAGAACCTCTGGAAACCATCCGAAATCTAGCCAATGGGAATGAAGTATTAGTGCCTGATTCCTTTCTTCATGTTGTATGACTCAAGTATGTGGTGTCTTCATCAATGGGGTCTTACTGTCAAGTCCTGGAGGAACCCAAATGAATGGGAGTGGCCTATAATGTATGGGGGGGGGGGCTCAATGGGATCCCCACAGATCAACAACCCAAAAGAAGGCAATCAATTCTCGGTCTTGGGGTTTTGGATTTGTTAGCATATGATGTGTAGTTAAGGTATTGTCCTCTTCATTATAAGGTAACTCTGTTTAAGGTCTTTTTATATGTGCAGATGCATATACTTCAGGAAGCTTCTAGAGCAGTATGTTTCCACATGGCCCTTTCAAAAGGCCTTTAGAAGAAAAATGTTATGTAAGAGAATTTAGGGTAATTTTTTTTATTCCTTAGAAGATCCTAATACTTATTCAGAAGATGTTCTCTATTGATTCTGCATAAAGTCAGGACAACTCTTCCTTTATTGTGTATGACAAAGACATCGCAGCCGGTTTCAATGCTTGCTTGAAATTATTACTGCATTTCACCAAGGAGAGTGGATGTGCACTATAAGGGGCAGAAGGCAAGGGGGCTCGGCTGGGGGTACTGACTTTATCAGGTCATGCCCAGGAGACGTTTTCTTATAACTGTTTCTTTCAGCTCTGGAGGCTTCAGTTGTGAATTGAGCACTTGGTTAATGAAGCTCTGTTTTATACAAACTGCACCTGATCCCTCTATTCCACACAGGGACACAGCCCTTAGAAAGCCAGCGAATTCCTAAGTCTTGTTACAACCATTTTGAAAATCAATCTGGCGCTTTCTCAGAAAACTGGGAATAGGGCTACCTCAAGACCCACCAACCCACTCCTCGGAATATACCCAGAAGATGCTCCACATGCTTAACCATGTTCATAGCAGCTTTATTCATAATAGCCAGAACCTGGAAACAAAAATAGATGTCCCTCAGCCGAAGAATGGATAAAGAAACTGTGGTACATTTACACTATGGAATACTATTCAGTTATTAAAAACAAGGAAATCCTGAAATTTGCAGGCAAATGAATGGAACTGGAAATGATCATCCCAAGTGAGTTAACCCAGACCCAGAAAGAGGCGCATGGCATTTACTCATAATTGGACACTAAACCAACAGAGATATCGCATGAAAGTCTTCACTAAGCCAGAGATTGGGAGGGATACTGGAACTTCCTATTGGGACGTTAGGTGAGAGAGGTAAAGAAGAATGGGGAAATAGAAGGATCCAGAGGGCCCTAGAAACTTGCAAGAAGACCATTAAAGCTGGCAGATCTGGACCCAGGCAGGTCAGCTCAAACTATTGTACCAACCAAGGACAATGCATGCAGTAAACCTAGAATCCGTATCCAGATCTAGCCAATGGACAGCACATTCTCCACAATTGTGTGGAGAGCAGGGACTGAATTGGACATGAAATCTGGTGACCCTTATTAGACCACTTTCCCTTGGTGGGGAGACTGGTGACACTCAGAGGAAGAGTAGGCAGGCTAGCAGGAAGAGACCCGATAGTAGGGGGGCGAGGTCCCCTTCTGTCAGAGACCTAGAGGAGGGGAATAGGATGAAAGAGGGAGGAAGGAGGAATAGGGAGATTCAAGTGAGGAGATAACAAATAAGATATAATCTGAATAAATTACTTAAATAAATAAAAAAATGTTTTAAAGTCAGCGAATTCTTAAGTTTTCAGTTTCTACTACTTGCCTTTTTTGTTTTCAAGTATCACTATTCTAAAAAAAATTCTTTAACTTCTCTCACTTGAAAACTTAGATTGAGGATCATAGGATAATGGGACTAGATAACACATTCACAGCCAGGCTCTTTTAGCACTTAGAGTGCAGGTGCACTGTGTTTCGGTGTGTGTTAAAATGTATTTGTTTAAGCATTTCACACTGGCTTTATGTTAAGTGAGATCTCAGCTGTGGAACTCTGTGGAACACCAGGAGGAGAGTTTGCTATTCCTAGTCATAGGGGAAAAACATCCCAATCGTTCATTTTGTCCTTTTAAAGATGTGATTGTTTTGAACTTGGAATTAGACTTCCACATTTTAATATGTCTTTACTACTCCATTAGTCTTAGCTGAGCATGACATTTTGAAAAGCAATGGGATATGTAAGGTCTTCTTAATAAGCATCTCATTTATTAAGATTAATGAGGAGGCATGCTCAGCTTTGCAATTACTTACTGTACATAAATTTATGATTGTAGCAAGTTTGAAGGAATAGCCATCACAAGTCAAGCACCACAATTTAAAAGTGTATTAATAATTGGTCATATAGTTCAGGGTAAGACCAAGAATTTCCAGGTAATTGAATGCAAGTCCAGTTCTACCTCCTACAGTTCATGTAAAGAAGTTTCATTTTTCTAATCCACAAAATGGAGCTGTCATTTCCTATACATATTTGAGATATTTTAATAATTTTATTTGGATTTGTTCTTTACCAATTCCATTGTGTTGTTTTATGAGAATCAAATAAAATAACCCATTTAATAGGTTTATTGTAGTATCTGGTTCATGGTAAATTGGTAGTACTTGATAGCCATTAATCTGTACTTTAAAACCTTACATATAAAGCCTATCATCAGATCTAAAGAATACAGAAATCTCAAGCACTGGTAGGCAACCAAAGAAGCAGTTTCATAAGCTTGTAATGAATGGTAAGTCATAGTGCTGGACATGCAAACTGGACCAGTAAGCAAGACATGACTAAAGTAACGATTTGTGGAAGACTACATTCATGTTTCAACTTTTGTTCCTCAAAAATGTGTGGCTTTAAAAAAAAAAAAAAAAAAAGAGGAAGATACTTGCAAAATTTACTGTTTGCATTGTAGTTGCCAAATAAGTCATTTTACCATTTCTTAGCCAATTACTTCCTTAATCCTTCAAATTGATGTTTTACTTTAGATCTTGAGAATTTCATACACGATTACTATGGTTGCATCATTTTCACCCCCCGCCTCTCCTGCTCCAACTTCTCCTGTATCTTTCCACTGTCAAGTTCATGACCTCTTCTTCCTTTTCATTGTTATATATGTATATACATATTCATTCCCTGGAGAAGACTGATTCTCCCTCTCTCAGTAGCCATGAATTACCTGGGACCTATTATCTTGGGGTGGGGCCTTGTGAGATTACTGTTCTGTGTGTTGGCATATCATCTGGTATTTTTCTCGTGCCAGTCTTGTTTAGATGGTCATACCACTAAGATTTCATGGGGGCAGCTCCCTGTCGTACGTAGAAGACACTGTCTTGTCACAGACTTCCTGGTTGTCTGGCTCTACAGTCTTTTTTTTCCCCCATCTTCCGAAATGCTCCCTAAGCCTTAGGTGTAGGGGTGGTACTGTAGATGCGTCAACATACCTTACCTTAAGCTCATAGAACAAGCATGATTCCACTGCTCTCCTCCCTACAGTGATTTACTTTAGAAAATGCTGAAAAATAAATTTGAATTTTAAAAAAGTTAGCTAAAATGTTGCCAGATGTTCAAATAGTAGTCTCTTTGATAAAAAATTATAATTGCAAATAGTTGTCATTTTTAAGTACATCATAAAACAGCCGTATGTACCTAGCCCATAGAACCTAACTTGCTCATACTGTTACATTTATTCTTCCATATGAGTGGTTCTCATCTATGGATTCAATCAACATGGATTGAAAACATTGGAGAAAAACTTGCTTCTGAATTGAGTATGCACAAGTGTCATTCTTGTCATTGTTCCCTAAATAATGTGATATAACCATTATTTACATAATGTGTAAACTGAATAGGCATTATAGAGATGAAGTGTATGGAAAGTGTGTCAACACTTTATAGAAGATTGTATCTTCAGAATATTCTGGAACCAATCTTCCATTGCTTCCAAGGGGTAACTATACCTATTTGTAATGGCCAGCCCATCAGTTCAGCTGCAGAGGAATTTTAATCCAGCAACATAGCTACTCTGGCAAGGCATCACATCCAAAGACCTAGGTCTGTGATCCAACTGAAATATATATATATATCCTTTAATTCCTCTGGCTGGAATTTACCACACACCTTAAATTTTGTCTGTAGGGGCTATAATCATAACCCTGATTTTCAAAACCACAGTTTAATCTTTGTTATAGGTAATCCATGAAAGGGGTTGTTCATATATAAGCAGAGATTAGTGAGACCCCTAGTGTGGAGGGGCAGAGAGACTGAATACATGCAAACCCCATGAGGAGGTAAAGCCATGTCCAGAAAGTCAGTGCCATAGGAAGGTCAGCGCCATAGGAAGGTCAATGCCATAGGAAGGTCAGTGCCATAGGAAGGTCAGCGCCATAGGAAGGTCAATGCCATAGGAAGGTCAGTGCCATAGGAAGGTCAGTGCCATAGGAAGGTCAACGCCATAGGAAGGTCAGCGCCATAGGAAGGTCAATGCCATAGGAAGGTCAGTGCCATAGGAAGGTCAATGCCATAGGAAGGTCAACGCCATAGGAAGGCCAGAACAGAGAGCCATGTAGTCATCGGCAGCCTGTGCCTGAAGCAATACCTGCCCAGGTGTCTGCTAAAGCTCAGAGGTGTCTATGTCCAGATTTTATAAGAAACCTATTACCTTACATCTAAACTTTAGCAAATACACAAAGAAATTTACTGGCTGCCACCCACTGCTATTTCCCAGGCCCACGTCTGCTTTTCACATCATTGGTAATGCTGCTGAGGGGTGTTTCTGAGCATTTCCCCACGTGAAGACAATTCCTGACTCGCCTCCTTCTCGGCAGTTTCCGACTGGCACAGTAAGCTTTAATCCATGCTCTCTTAGTCACCTCACCCCAGAATTTTCAAAAATCAACCATCAGCTTGACGCTCACACTTTGCTGTCTAAGGATGACTAAAGTAGCCCAGCATCCCTCGGCCATGCTCTCCTACTGTGCAGAACCCTGCTGGTTTCATTCTCTTTGCACACGCTCTGTCTTTGTGGGCTTCATTCCAACTGCCACAAGTTCAGACAACAGAAAAGCTCATGCCTTCCTTAAAACACAGTTTTCTACCCAGGCATAATAGCTTCGTGCACTGGAGAGGATGAGGCAAGAAAATACCCACAAGCTCAAAGCAGAACTTCAAACTCTGTCCACAAGAAAATACCAAAAGCTCACGTCAGCCTTCAGACTCTGTCACAAGAAAATACCCACAAGCTCAAAGTCAGCCTTCAGACTCTGTCACAAGAAAATACCCACAAGCTCAAAGTCAGCCTTCAGACTCTGTCACAAGAAAATACCCACAAGCTCAAAGTCAGCCTTCAGACTCTGTCACAAGAAGACAAAACAGATATTTCTCCAGATGTGTGTGTTTGTGCGCATGCATGTGGGTGCGTATTACTGCTCATGGTTCATTATAAGTTAATGTCAGTGGAATTCTGCCTTTATTTCAAAGATAAATTATAAAATATTGAAAAGCATGGTCCGTGGTGGTTTTTATCACTACATAACCAGATCGCTAACTATTCTCTTAATCACTCAAAAAAATTTGAAATTTTATAAAAATCTCTCTATATGAGTTATATAGATTTAATTTTCTAGTTAGTCACTAAGGGAAAGTTGGCTTTTCTAAGAACCATTCCTTGAGCCCTAAGGATTTGGCTTTAAACAGCTAAATATTGCAAAATATTCTTTTGTTGAAATTATGGCTAATTAACCTTTGTATGTGTGCTTATGATGTCATGTAAAACATGCAAATGAGCTGAGTTGGACTACTAAAGGAAAACTCAGCAAGTCCAGGAAGTTCCTTTGTGCCTTTAGAACCTTTAAGTCTACACTACACCCAGGGTCTCAGACACACTCAGACAGTATTGATTTCCAGAATTTCTCTATGGAATGCCAAAAACAATAAACAAAAAATAAATCAAAAGCAATAGGCTCCTTCCATTGTGTGTTAAATATCTTCTCCATGAAGTTAAGGCAAACAGAGATGTATAGAGAAAGCAGCAAAGACATAAATCTACTGTCGCGGCGATCGATTTCTGCCTCGTTCCTTTATTTCCAGTAAATAATGGTGTTCAAATCTTACATGGTAGCACCAGTAAAAGGCAGCCCCAGGAATCCTAGGTGTGCTTCATCTTAGACCCAGTCAACTCGATGTCTCCTCCCCAAAGCCATAATATCCACTCTTTCATTGTGGAGTGAAAACAATGTTTAATAAAATCAGAAGAAATTGACAAAGGAGTCTGGCTCCAAGACCATAATGCTTAGCTGTGTCTATGGTTAGCAAAGCTTTCATATTGCCCTATATCAAAACGAGAGTTTCTCTAGAAAAAACATGGTCCCTAAATGTTACCATTAGGTCACTAAAAATAAAAATAAAAAATAGAATGCTGGTATTGATGACTAGATAAACAATGAAAATTCTTAACTATTAACTGTATCTGATTAGGACTGAGTCTCAGCCCAAACTGAAATGTTTCCGTTTATGAGATTCAAAGAGAAGTCATTCTATCGAGGTAGACACATGAGTTCAGTAAGAAAAGCCCACTGTGTAATTCTGTCTAGGCCTTCACCTTCCTTCCCTTTGCTCATTTCTCAGCAAAATTCATAAGATGATTCATGATCCAGCCAGATCATTAGATCTTAGAGCACATAGGAAGATGCCAATACATTTATAAGATAAACAATTGAGTTTTGAATTCTTAGTCTGGCAGCTAATTATCTATATGCCTTCAAAAAAGTCATGTAACCTTTCAATATGATGAGGTAGCATGGAGGCATCCTTGAAAGGCAATAGATAACTGTCGAGTATCTGCTTAAAGCTCCCGGTTTTTAGATCTTACTTGGAAACCAAGATGCTTTCTGGGGTATAGAGAAAGTATTTCAAAAAGGAAGAAGATTTAAAAAAAAAAAACCAGATGGGGGGAGATTAAAACTTGATCCAGGGTAAAGTAACACACACACACACACACACACACGCACGCACGCACACACACACACGCATGCATGCAGGCACGCACACACGCATGTGCACACACACACATGCACACACGCACGTTCGCACACATGCACACACTCACACATGCATACACACACACACCATATTAACTTGAGCTTTTTCTTTCTCTTCTCTTACTAATGTTATTGTTTTATAGTAGTGTCATTGCTGCTCTTTGCATGCTTGTCCTCAGTGGCCGAGCTACATACATCTGAATAAATTTAATTACATGCCTGAACCAGCCTAAGCAGGGCTCACACCTTGCCCAAGCCATGCACTGCAGGCCATGTGTACGTATCTTATCTAACAGCCTGTGTTTCTCTTACACAGAGCTGTGTGGGCCAGGGTCCTGTGGTCCTCTGTGGGTGGATGTCAAAAACAAAATAAATGCTGGATGAGTGTTATATAGAAATCAGTTGTGTCAACCACAGATTTTCTGGGTCAGTGGGTTTGGATGTAATATAGAAGCAGTGACAGATGTTAGGGGTTATGACTCTTACAGTCACCAGTGAAGCCAGTCAAAGGCACAGCGTGGAAGGGAAACCCACAGGCTACAACCAAAGAGGTGAGACGATCCTACATTCCCTTTGTGCTGGCTTCAATCCCTGTGGCGTCACCTTGGGCAACTCTATGGTATGGGTCCAGAAGCCCAGCCTCAGTCATGTAGCAACATAACTTACTAATTCTTTGGATGCTGATCTAAGCTTCTTTTTAAATTTTCTTGCTATCTGTGCCTGACACCTCCTCCCACCTCTTTGGCCTGGTGATATTCAGGTGAAAGCCGTGTCCCCGGTTATGATTCAATTTTCTCTTGCAAGAATTTGAAAATGTAGGCATAGTCAGCTGGGAGTGACTGTGTCCTTTATGCAACTCTTACATTACGAAGAAGTGAGGTCTATTGGATTAGTATCGTAGAGGCAAGAAGAACAAAATGAAAAATGGCATGTTGGCTAATCATTACTCTGACAATAATTGTCACGAACAGATCTTCTTTATAGATTTTGGATGTAGCCTTTAAAGCAAAAAAAAAAAAAAAAAAAAAAAAAAAGATTCAGATACCATGTTGGCCTGAGCTAAAAGGATTTTTAAAAATTTAATCTTTAAGAGAAGCTCCCAAGATACAGGCTAAAAGAGTTTATAAAGGTCATAAAAAAATTAACTTATCTTGCTGACTGAAGCTTTTTTAATGCACTCTAAGTTACAAAGGAATTGCATCTGGAGCCTTTAGGCCAATGGTCTACTATATTTTCCTCTCATTAGTAAGGACAGCAAAAATCTGCATGTGGATTTTTAGCACCGTAATCATCTCCGATTCATTAGTCTTTGTGATTCAAAATGGAGAGAGCACGGGGCCAGTGGCATGGCAATATTCTGTACTTCCAGTCTGGCTCACAGATTATAGCTCTATAGTCAGTGGGACCCACCTGGCTTGGGGCTGAGTGGAGCTAAGAAAGAGACATACTGGCTGCCAGGCCTGCCCAAAATAAACATATGTATAGGTAAGAGAAGACCTTTAAGGCAGGAAGTATTGTGTAAGCAATGCAAAATGTATATACTCTTGACTTTTAGATTCAAAAGCAAAATGTGGGAGGGCTCTCCAGACACCACTGTGGTGTCCAGAGCTGGCCTCAAGGTCAGTTAGAGGTGAAAGGGTCAGCACCCTGCAAAACATTAACACCCTGCATCACAAACTGGAGATATCTGATCTGTTCACTAGCAAGTCAAGAATTATCAACTGGGTCTTCTGAGCACATAGTGTAAGTCACTGTGAAATAGTGCATTTTCAAGTGATTATCACTATACAGATAGCTGGGAATTATTATTAGTCATACTGACTATCACAAACTTAGAAGATGGGCAGTGTCGCGTAATACAAGGAGATTATCTCAAGCTGTCCAGGAAGCAATTCACACATTTTTACTGACAGCCTTCTAAAACAAAACATGGCTTTGGCTTAACAATTCTGTGGCTGGATTTAAAAGACTAAGAAAAGTGACGAGGGTTATGTATAAGTCTATCAAAAATTACTTATAAAACCAGAAGTGTTAGCCAGGTAGGTGGTGCATGACTTTAACCCCAGCACTTGGGAGGCAAAGGCAGGCAGATCTGTATGAGTTCAAGGCCAGCCTGGACTATAGCATGAGTTCATGACAGCCAGGACTACACAAAGAAACTGTGTCTTGAAAAAAAAAATAGCAATGTCATAAACAATTTTAGTGTTTATTTGATGGTAGTCTATTAAAACAAAGTGTAGTTAAATAAAATATTATACAGAGCTTAATGTAGGGGTTCACAACCATAATTGCAGCATTTAGAGACGAGGCAGAAGAGAATACAAATTTCAGGATAGCCTGTCATTGTCCTCCTCTGACTGTGACAGTGTCCTCAAGGAAGTGTTGTGCATAATTGGGACATATTTTTTTTTTTAAAAAAAGCTTAACCAGAAGGCCCAGTATAGCTAATATTGTTGCACGGTAGATTAAGTAGGTTATGAGGCACCAAATAATAGTGTTATCTCCATTTCAAAACATTAAAAAATGAAGATAATTAGAAATATACCAATGTAACAACAGTAGACAAGGGTGGTGATGGAAGATTTAATGGCCCCTCTCCTGCTCCTGTGTATTACCCAATTCTTATTCCATTTACAGGTAACCACAATATAAAGTTGCTTCCTGTTCAAAAAAAAAAATAAATAAAAAAATAACCTGCTCTCAAGAGTTTAAGTCATGAAGCAGAACTTGTGACAAGTTAACATGTTATGACCCTGTCAGGACAGTGATCGCTTTGCAAGCCCAGGGGTCTGAGTTTGAGTTCCAGAGCCAGCATTAAAGCAAGCAGGGTTGCTGCTGCATACTTGGAACCTCAGCACCGGGGAGGCAAAAGCAAGGGCTTCCCTGGGGCTCTCTGGCCAGTGAGCATAACTTAAGTCATGAGTTCCAGACCAAGCTAGTGACAGAGCCTGTGGTTTAAAAAAAAAAAGGGCAGTATGTGAGGAAGACCCAATGTTGCACTCTGGCCTTCAGAGGCATGCACACACATGCATGCATGCAAACACATGTGAGCACATGCACACATGCATGTGTGCATGCATGGATATACACAGATGTATACATACATATACACACACAGAAACACACATGCCACAACAGAGATGGCTATTGCAATCCGAGAAAGCACATATATAAATACAGTATATGATGACGCAGCTGGGCAAAGGCTCCCTGACCTGAAGGAATATACCCCTATCCTTGATGTCCTCAGCTTCAACAAAGCCACATACGGAAATGGTTTGAACAAATGGGTGAAAGCTAGTTTATAAATACAATTTTAAGAAGCTTTTCTGTAAAATGGTCTCTGCCACAATGGAATGAGATTCGAATTTTTAAATGTTTCTGTATATACTATATTTAGGAAGAAAGCATCGATCAATACCCGAAAGAGTAGGAAGGAGAATCAAACTGCGCCAGTTTGAGGTCAAATATCCACATTAGTCAAGACATTGCTTGCTTTAATGTTGGTTCTGGGACTCAAAGTCAGATATTTCATCTTCCTCCTCCTTAAAAAAGAAAAAGGCAATAACAGCAGCAAGCCTGGTTGTTAGTAGAGGTAAGCGAAGTAATCCACACAGTGTTTCATGCATGCCCGGGCCAAGGTAAATTTTTTTTCCGAGACAGGGTTTCTCTGTGTAGCCTTGGCTGTCCTGAAGTCGCTTTGTAGACCAGGCTGGCCTCGAACTCACAGAGATCCACCTGCCTCTGCCTCCCAAGGGCTGGGATTAAAGGCCCAAGGTAGATTTTTAGTAAAAGTTGTGAGTAATGATTTTATTGTCATTTTTAAATCCTTATTGTTGAGGTTCAATTTATTTTTGCAAAACCATTGACTTCAGCAAAGCGAAGTCTTAACCAGTTGCTTGGCATTATGCCACCATGCACAAAGACTCCCCAGATGAAAGCCTGGTTTGGATTGCTGTCATCCGGCCCATCCATCCAACAGACAAGTAGAGAGCCCGTAAGCATGAGGAAGCCTCATAGAAATTCTTGAGAGTTCTAGATGTAGATGCACTACTGCTCCAGGCCCACCCCTTATACAAACATCACCACTTGGCTGGAGTTCTGATAGGACTGCCTCCATTTAACCTAAGTTACTTTTCAAGTTTAGCAACTACCAATAAAGTCAGCCTTAGCAGGAAGGTCATATGTTTCCCTGAAGTCAATTGGATTCTTCTCATTTGTATTCATACCAATTTGTTCTAACAATAACTGGACAACAGGAAGTAATTTTTATTAATAGGAAAACTCAGCATCATTTGCTAAGCAACATTTTTGGTGAGAGGTCTTGCTAGGTTCTTATTCATTTGGGCTAAACCCTGTGATTGGAGTGGAGGTTCCTGGCACTCATGATATTTATTACAACTGGTTCCAAACAGGGTCACTCTCTCTACCCTTTCTAGTCACAATGATGACAGTTGAGAACTGACATTGTGCTCTGCAGCATGCTGCCAAATGCATAACAAGTACCTTAATCAGGCTTAAATAGCTCAACGACCACAACATTTACTGCAGGTCAGAGGCAAATTCCCAGGGACAGAGTACAGATGAAAGGACATTGATTCAACACGGCTTGTCCTAAATGGCATCTCTTAATTTGATCAAACCATTGCCATATTTTGTACAATGCCCTGTCTCTTTTACAGTAGCAATAACCTGAATTAAGTAATGGAAGCCGGGACATTAACTAGAATTAACAACCAGGTATGGAAGCTACTTTGTTGCTTTAGTAAATTTACAAAATCAGAAACGGCAAATTAAATATAGTGGATTTCCCTAATTAGTTGAGGGATTTTAAGATAGTTCTTTTTGTTCATTGTTTAGTGATGAATAGATTCTCTTCCCCCATTGCTAGGAGCAAGAAAGAATCTTCCAAAATGACATCTTCATCCCTTCCATAGTTGCCGCCTGTCTCCAGGGTCCATATGGCTTCTCCCAAAGCAGAAGCCACACTCTTTAAATGAGATATACGTCAATTTTTAGAAAAAAGAGATCCCATTAAAATACACTTGCTTTTAACTCCAAGGATGGTGGTAGCAGTGCATTCCAGCTGTGTGGCAGGTAGGAGTAACTACATCAAGGCTCAATTTCAGAACTATGGGCATGCTGCTCTTTCACACTTCAGCCAAATTCTCCAGGTCTGGGAGGGGGTTTAGTTCCACAGCAGGAGGCCTCTGGCAACACTGATTCCCTCCATCTTCACTTTTTATTATCCTAAATGACCGATGCACGGTTAATCACTTGGCCTGCAGGAGGGTGCAGGGACGCACTAGCTTTCTCTGCGTGGATATTGACAGGCTGGCTTAGAGATCAGCCAGCCTGCTGTTTCAGTCAATTAGAGAATACCTTATCCATGAAGTGGATGGACTGGGCTTTCAAAATAAACTTGAGCCGGGCTAGAAGCTCTTCTATTCCAATATGAACCTTTAAAATACGATCAACAAAGTCAATGTACCTGAAATTAGTCATTGGCTCTATTTGGGACCTGATAAAAATGAGTCTGTCTTTAAGAATTTCTAAGACCATTAATGGGATGATCAGAATGACAAATTCCAAGGACTTTTATACTGGTTCTGTAACCACAGCAATAACCATTTGTAAGTATTTTATTTCTCCTCTTTACCCTAGTCTGTAACTTGAGGCTACTTCTTGTCTGTTTCCACTGTTAGTCTTCTGTTCTGTTTTTCTTTGTCTAGGACTACACAGGCCTCTATTCTTCAGTCTGTCTTAGGGACTTAGGCCACATTCATCAGCTGGAAGCACAGGTTAAATAAAGTCACTTCCTTGCCTCCAGATACTTGTGGCGTACACTGCTTGTTTTTCACTGGTTTGGACTGCCTGGTCTGGTACCCATTGGTGATCTCCAGCACCACCCAGCTGCCCACTCTCATACCTGTTTGTCTCCTTTCACTCACCACTTCAGTCTGTGGATTTAATTACTATTCATGGACTCTGCATGAATCCCCTCCCCATCACTGGTTTGTTTTTTTTTTTTTTTTCCCTTTCCTGCCCCTTTTTGACATAACCAAATCCTGCCCATTCAGGCTTCCTGTCTAACTAGGAATAACATATCCTTTTATGTCTGTGTACTTTTGGATGCTCACGTTTTGAACAGTAGATACTAATCTCATATACTTTAAAGTTTTTTTTAGTAAATTCTTTAGAGGAAGAATTTAGTCCTATGTCATATTTATGGCCCCACACTGACTGATGGCAAATTGTATACATCCATACTTAAATATTTATGAGTACCTTCTACCCACAAATGAATGAATTAATCCTTAATACTTCATAAATTACGTTTTCAGGGGCTTGCTTTCATCTATTCGGATCTTGAAGCACGCCAAAATCTAACAGATGTTTGTGCACAGCTGGGAGAAGTTATACTGCAGATACCCAGTCATCGTCATCGGGCCAGCTCTCAGGCTCACAGCTTCACCTGGTTACGCGCTTCAGACATCTGTGCCTTCTTGGCAGTACACTTGGCTTCAGGGGCAAGATCTGCTTGTGGCGCTTCTGCAGTGTGCCACAAAACACACGACAGGCCTCAAGGTGAAGTAGAACGCACACACGTCCATAGTCTATTTCTGTCCATCTGAGATTTAGGACAGACTCATTTTTGCACTTGTAAAAATGTTTCTTGCTCTCCAAGTCTCACTCAGTTTCAAATCACAGAGGTTTTTACCTGTAGCACATCAGGCCAAATACTCTGTGACAGGAAAGTCTAAATAAGGGAGGTGTGCCACTCCATGTGTGTTTGGAGGCCAGAAACAAGACTAAAATGACACATGCTTCAGTTCGCTTTCCTCAAGTCTGGTACATGCTTCACATCTCGATGTGCATTAACTTGGCGACTGAGTAGATTTTTTTTTTAAATGCATCTGCTCAGCAGTGGTTCTGAGTGTACTCTCGGGACCACGGCTAGAAGGAGACCATCAGCGAATGTCCCTGTTACCTAGTCTCGCAGGTGCATTTTATTCCATGCCCTCAGTTTTGTTTCTTCCCACTTGATATCACACACACACACACACACACACACACACACACACACACACATACACAAACACACACACCCTTTTCTGTACTCTAGATGGAGGTGGACAAAGAAGAAAATATACATGCCTGGCCTGTCACTAGTAGACACTAGTTTATAAATAGTACTGGTTTGACTATGCACTGTTTTTCTGAATACAGGAAGGTCAAGAAAAACATTTTCTTTTGAAATGAGAAAAGGAGGTTAAAACAAGAGTTTTAATAACAGCTGAGCGTGGAGCAGTATGCCACTGGTTGGAATTACACTTGGTAGCAGACTTGATTGGAAGTCCTAGATTGCTTTGTTTCTGTCTCTGACATAATATTCAGACTTAGGTTTATATTTGTCCAGAACAGAGCTGCCTGCTACAGTCCATGCAAATCAAACGCCTGATTTATGCACTGTTCGACAAGAGGGTGTAACATTAAATTTAATTTTGTGAGGAAAGCCTGAGGTGTGTCAGTGGCTGGGCCTGACATGGTGAACTAGGTGGAAAGGTGCACAGGAATTCATTACTGTTTCCAATATGCGAAATGCAGCATTTGAATGAAACATTTGTCTCTTGTCAAAAAGGCGTCATGTCTGTTCCTGGGGAAATATTCCCACCCCTACCCCTCAAGACATACACCAGCCCAATTTTAGGCCTTCATCGTAGATCTTGACAAAAGCTGAGTGACTCTTAGGCATTAGGGGAACTAAGGAGATGTCAAAAATATTGTCTGTGAAATGAATAAACATCAGCAGCATCAACAACCGTCTTCACCTTTCTTGCTGAATGCTGCCACAGGAAGTTGGTGTAACGATGCTAATTGGCTGTATGATAAATGTGTGCATTTTTCATCTTCACTTGGATGCTACTTGTCAGTCACTAATGATGGGGTCTTTGCTCCCCCTCAGAGCAAGTCTTCAACCTAACCATACCGTTCCCAGTTCCTAGTATCATCGGCAAATCCTTGGGCTTGGCAGAAATCTTTCCATCCGCATCAAGAGACTCAGAGACAACAGGAATCCATGCCATCAGCTTTTCTTCCATGTGCTGCATTTGTGTCTATAAACACTGGTACCCCCCATTGCTCATGAGAGAGACGTCGTACCCAATAACCTGAGGACTTTTAGCCAGTCACTCTGCCCTGCTCTATCTGCCTCCTCACTTGTTGGTCTTCCACATATCCTGAGACTTCTACAATTGGCTGGTCTACCCATGTTTCCCTCCATGTCCTTAGCAGCAAAATCTACTCTCCCTGACCGACTTCCAGCAAGCCTTGCCTGCACCATCCATAGCACTAAGGTTAAAAACTATAGTCCCAAATTCAGTCACCCTAGCCAGCCATGCTCCCCATTTTATGGTCTTCTTTTTTTTTTTTTTTTTTTTTTTAATAATTGTGAATCATCTAGTCCGTAGCAGGAGATCAATAAATTGTTTCAGAATTGAACTGACTAAATGGCAAAAATAATAGGAGGTTACAGATTAATTTATGTCAAATAACAAACCCAAACTTTCAAGGAAATCTAGCTATGAGACCCAGCAATGGAATGAATGACATGTACCTCTGAACTTTTCTTTAATGATTACATCTGCATTTTTCTAGTATAAAGCAAATATATAGACATACAGAGACTTAGGTACGTTTTAATTTTCTGGTGCTTTAAAGTTTAAAATGTGTTTTATGAAAACTTCCCTGAAGAACGCATTCTTGAACAACATTGTCCACATTGGGTATATAATCAGAACCCATCATATTAGTTTTTTAAATATTTAGCAAATGTATGCTCAGAGAGGACTATAGAGGCTCTAACAATTGATAAAAAAAAATTTAAAATGACCTCATCCCATTGATGTAGAGAAGTGCCCACCTGTAATTGCAAAATGGAGGAGGCTGGGGCAGAAAGATTGCCAAGCATTTGAGGCTAGTGTAGGCTTTTTAGCCAGTTTGAGGACAACTCAGGCTCCGTGATACCTTCTGTCAAAGAATAAAAATAAAAATAAAAATAAAACTGCTAATAAAAAATTCACTCCATGAATGAGGTGATTAGCTATCAAAATTCCACTAGACACACTTATTTCTATTTTATCTAGCCTATTATTGTAATATGTGGAGACAAACTGTGGGAAAAAATGCTAATTTCCAATCCTTGCTCTATTCAACAAAAAGCAGGTAAAAGAGAGGACAAAGCCTTTGGCCTGGAATATGCCAGCCAAGGCAAATAAAATCGATATTCCAAATTGTGTGGCCATTGGCCAAGAGTGATGGAAAGAACTTGGGATCCATGAGAGTTCTTGGATTGTTCCAGCTCCAGTTCTCACTCAAAGCAAAATGACTCTGGTTAAACTATTCTCCTGTCCTGTAGCTTCAAACTGTTCTCCTGTCCTGTAGCTTCATTCTCCAACCTGACCCCCTAGTGTGTGCATACACACGCACACACCTCAATTTGAATCTCAGTGAAACATACTTTGAAGAGCCTTCAGGCTCTGGTCCTGGTACAAAATTACACATCAAAGAGGAGAAATGAGTTACTTTTCCATCCTGAACACCAAACTGCAACAACTACTGAAGCTAAATACACAAAGCAAGAAATCGCAATATAGTGTCAGCTCAGAATTGGGGGGGTTGGGCTGGAGAGATGGCCCAGAGGTTAAGAGCGCCACCTGCTCTTCTAGAGGACTGGAGTTCAATTCCCAGCAACCACATGGTGGCTCACAACCATCAATAATGAGATTTGGTGCCCTCTTTTGGCCTCCAAGTATAAAGCAGTTATATACATTAAATAAATAAATAAATATTAAAAAAAAAAAAAAAAAGAATTGGGTGGTCAACCTAGGCAAGTTATTCTGAGTCTGTTTCCAGGTCTTACATCTGGGTGAACTAGGGACAGTGTTTCCTTGTACTATGGGAGCTCCTCCATGTCTGTAGGCTCTTCATCTATGGATTTACCCAACGACAGACTGAAAAGATTTAGAACAAATTGAGAAACCCAATGTTCGCAGTAATATACAGAAGTAAGATGATGAGTAGCACATTTTAGCATAGGTAACAGAAGAGGTTTGTTCAGACCTTTCAAACAATGTGAGGAACCAAAGACAAGCTAGCTAATCTGCATTTGAGGGGTGAAAAGTCTCATTGAAAAAAAGAGAGATCAGCTTCCCCTGGCCATGCATGCCTTTAAAGTTAAAAGCTGTGTTTCTCAGACTTCTGAACTAATTCTTTTGCATGCGTTGGTAGCCAAAACTGGCCTTGAGCGCAAAGACGAGGCCTGAGCAGCTATTGGGAGGCACTTAGCTGGCCAAGATAGTGTTTCCAGGTGTCACCGCACTGTTTTCAACCCAAGGATCAGCGAAGCTGTCTCCTGACCCCCAATACACACAGTGGAGGCTCAGAAAAAGACATGTGGTCTCTGTCACATTCTGCTCTCAACTTGTAGAGAAAGCAGGGCTTGGAGTTTCTGATTACCTAAGCCCTAAGCAGTCACTCCTTCACACATACTTTTGCTCTTTCCACAGAAGGTCCTAGATAAGGTAGATGCTCATAATTGCTTCAGCTAGATCATTTCTTATGTGACAATAGGCAGAAATTAGTTGAAATATATGTGGGAAATGATGAAAAGATTAGAAGTAGCCAAAGCAAGTTACACTACCACCCAAATGTGAAATATAAACAGGAGATTTCCCTAAGAGTAAATAGCTATTCTTACCCTTAAAATGAATAAAGAAACCTTCCCAGAATAAATTACTTCAATTTGTTGACATATGTAAACAAGACTTTAAAAAAAGCCCACATTGTCTAAACTTTTTGTGATCTATAGTTAGAAAGCATGGTTCTATTTTGTGGCCAGCTTGGCTGGTTGAAGCAAACGAACACAACGGCTTGAGTGGCTACACTCTTCACACGACTTATCCCTTTCCTTTAGCTTTTCTATACACATGAAACTCAACGTAAGATTCTCTGTTCTCAGTGTGACCATCTTTGGGCCAACCTTGGCAGACATACAAGTTTCAATGGCATGCAGGGGTTTCGTTTCTTCCACTCTTTGGTGTCTCCTTGGCTGCTGTAAATCTAGTGCTGCCTGAAGCTCATGACTAGAATGGTCCTCGCTCTCCAGTGACTGGGAGCCTTACGCACTAGAACCGTTGTTTTCCTTGGTGTGTGACTTTGCAGTCAGTCACTGTTCAGTTTTGTAAAGGGGAGTACTAGCAGGTCCACCAGACTTTGTCATTTTCCTGGAAATTCATCTAAGTGCTCTCCTGTCTCGCTAACTGCTTTGCATCTGGATGCAGTGTATAGATGACAAAGGCCACTCTTCTGGTTTTGAGGAGAGTCCTTTTGCCCCCTCTCCTCCTCCGTGTGACAGCTATTCTGCCTCAGATGTGCCAGCCCCATAGAGCTTGCTTATTGACCATCACAAGCTTTTTGTAGATCATCATTGTGCTGGTGTATGTGTGTGTGTGTGTGTGTGTGTGTGTGTGTGTGTGCGCGCGCGCGCGTGTGCATACCTCTGTGCTCTTTTAAAGAAGGCTCAAATATCTAAGAAAATCACTTGAACAATATGCAATATGTTTTTGCTTCTCATCTTTTAGCCATAATCTGCTAGTGGAGACCAAATATTAACCCTTTCATTGTGCAGCCTGCACGCCGACACAAACAAGCAAAGTGGATATATGCGAAAACTGCACTAATCTCCTGTGACCACAAGTGTCTACCTCCACTCACTAATTTCTCCTTAGAACCTAGAGTATGTCATTCTTGGAGTGCAGACTGCTTAAAGGGACTTCAAGGGATGTCAGGTCCTTTCATGGGGTTCTAAAGGTCAGTACCCAGGGCCTTGCTACCTTCCACTTGGGGACCTTGTCCTTCAACTCACAAAATCTTCTGAAGAGGTTCCTGGCATCAGAAACAGCAGGACCTTGACCTGAGTGGTCAGACTGTCTCTCAGGCTGTCTCATAGTCATCTTCATCTACTTATGCCAGGGACTTTCCTCCAGTTTAGCCCTTAGCTCATGGTATCCTGCTTTTCAATATCACAATGTGCTCACAAAAATAAACCACGTCAGTGATGCTGCGGATCGTGCTGAATTTTAACTACTTTCTGCAAAAGTTGCAGATTATTGTGCCTATACGATTAGCCACGGACAGGCATTTGTACTCTACACTGGGGGTGTTTAAAGAGCTCCATGTTACACTGCTCCCTCAAGCTTGTGTTGACCGCAGTTTGGAACGTCAGCCCCATGTCTTTAAACAGCAGTTTCTAAGCATCCAGCGTCATCATAGAGACCATAAGATCAGTGACGCAGGACTCTGAGGTAGCTCACTGGCATAACTGACTCAGAGCCAGAGGACTAAAGGACCCACTGGACCAGTGTCACCCAATTCATAGGTTTTGCAAAGACAAAAATACCTCAGAAGATCTGACAAAGTTCAACATAGATGTGTGATAGGAAGATTTTTTTTTTTGAGAACTTTTAGTGGAATTTGGGATCATTCGGACATTTGCAAATTTCTAAAAATTGATGCAAAGTGCTGTGGGGGTGGGGACTGAACTTTTCTAGAACTAGTTCATCAAATACAATTATTTAGGAATTTCTGGTGAACCTATCTTTAAGCCTTTCTCTCTTTTTGAAAGCTGTTGCAAGTGGCAAATTAATTAAAAAAGGTTTTTAATCAACTATGAGCAAAGACGGATTGCCATACCTTACTCTACTGAGCATGAATATGCAGAGGAGATCAAAGTATACAACACCATTGACAAATTTGCAAAACACTTGAAAGCTGAGGGAAGCTGTGATGCTTTATTCATTGCTGTGACATATAAGATAATTTCAGAAAACATGTTACTGTAATTAAAATGTTTTAGTCTATAGCTTTCTCTTTGTACCATAATACATATTTCATTACTATTTTATCTTCTTTGGCATAATTTTATGTATCAAGATCAATTTTGAAATGTCAATTTCTACATTTCTCTTTTTTTGACATATATTAATTTTGTTTCATGTCAGTTATTACTGAGAACAATTTTGTTCACGCACAGGGGGGTTATTAAAAAGTGATTCTCTGAGTATCAACCGTGAAGGGATGTAAATGTGACTGTCCCTCTGAGGCCTGGCTGTAGGACTGAAGGCTCACGCCCAGTCAGGCTACCATCTGGTGAAGTGTCCGATGTGTTCCTGTACTAGAGTCTGTAGACAAAGTTCCTGAGCATCCTGATAAAAATGTGGGGAAACTGGAACCCTGGCAAGTCAGTGGACATCTTGTGAAGGAAGCAGAGCTATGGTCAGAGTTGAGCCTGATGCCTGTGCTCAGGGACATGTACATTTCTGCCCTTATGGGAGCAGAGACTTTTGAAAGCATATGCTTCCTTAAGAATAGACTTTCTCCACACTGTAGATGAATATACCTGCCTTGCCTCCTGGTGACTGTAGTAGACTTATTGCTCATGACTTCATCAGAGCCCAAACTTGCCCTTGTTAGGAGGTGGCTCCTCTAGAACAAAGGGGAGCAACTTGGCTGTAAACCATGGTAAGAAATCCTTCCTTTTCTCTTCCTTTTGCTCATCTTCCCTAACACTCTGTCCCTTAGGATTGGCTGGAGAATGGTGACAGGGCATTTTTGAATTGTTGAGGGATATTTTACCACCTTGGCACATAAACATGTGTCTAATCGCTCAAGGGTAGACACATAAAGTGGGGGTTTTGTTTGTTTGCTGTTTTGTTTTTGTCTTTGGTTTTTTTTTTTTTTTTTTTTTTTGTTTTTGTTTTTTTGGTTTTTGGAGACAGAGTTTCTCTGTGTATCCTTGGCTGTCCTGGACTGACTTTGTAGTTTAGGATGGCCTAGAACTCTCAGAGAGATCCACCTGCCTCTGCCTCCCAAGTGCTGGGATTAAAGGCATGCACCACCACACCCAGCTTCTAGTAACTTTTCAAATGATGCTATCAAATTTTCAGTTTTAGTGAGTGACAAGTAGCAATTAAAAATACAGTATTGACTAGAATTTTTTAAATTGGAGTGTTTCACTTGTGATATGGAAAGATCTGGCATTGAAAATTTGGGGGAGTTTATATTTGAACTGTGTTTGTGTATATACACGTGTGCAGGTGGACATATGTGCACAGATGTATTGAGCAGTAATGTACAATGGGTATGGGGCATGCAGGAAAAAGGACTGGGAGCCTTTGACAGAGGGACGACACTAAAAGGAAAGCTCCAGAAATGGCATGAAAACCTTTCCTCCTGCCTGTGGCAAAGCCCTGAGCTCCTGTTTGCCTTTGTAACAGAGACACTGTAGCTCTTTAAACCTTCAAGTTTCTAAAGCCCTGCCCCTAGTTCTTAATCCCAGAAGCGATGAAAGGAGGGGGACAGAAGGACGTTTACAGTCATACAAGCTCTGCCACCAACATCTGCATCTGCCCTGAAGCCACTGAAGACAAAATGCCCAGCATTTTATCTGCTGTATCATCACTGACTGTTCACTGTGGGAATTTATTCAAAATATTAAATGAAAGCAAAATAGCATCCCACTGGTGTAAACATGGGGAGAACCCAAGGCTTCTGCAGTGTAGACCTGTAGATCTATGCAAGGACCCAAGGCCTCTGCAGTGTAGACCTGTAGGCTGTGGTGTGGTTCCTGCTTCCTCAAGTCCTCAGCCCTGTTTTCTGTGCTGTGCTCTGTATATCCCATTCTTCTGACTGTCTATAAGATCTCTTTTGAACAGAAAATGGTGCATATGGAAGTCGTAAATATCATTTTACTCTGTAGTAAGGTTTTGAGAGCTGACCCTAAGATTTAGATAAGTCATAACTCATTCTATATTATAGACATACAAAAAGTAGGAAAAGACAAGCAAAAAGGAAAGGAAGCTCACTTTAATATGCATTTTTTTACACCTACTTACTTTTTCATCTTCTTTATCTTTCTTTATTCACTCCTCAACTCCCAGCATGTTGGTAGCGGCACTCGTTCACACCCAGGGCAAAGGTCAAGGCTCGTTCTTTGCTGGAAGAAGTAAGGGCAGAGTTAGTAGAATAAAATCAGAGTAGCCCAAGAATGAGAAGTTCATGTGTTCCAAATTTATATCATGAAAATTTTTCCATGGGACAGAGGCGGGAGGGACCGGACACTAGTGGGCTGGTCCTCTGCCTTGACCAGTTGCTTTCTTTGGTCCTCACATGCTTCTAACATACCCTCCTGTTCATCTACTGATTTTATTTCTTATTTATTTAACTCGTTCATAAAATACAAACTTGGTACGACTAGGGGTGGTTTTTCCACCATTGTGTCCTCAAGTACTACCTCATCGTAGGGCTCAGTTAGCTTCAGAACCCACACCTGTAAGGATTCTTTTCTTCACTTCCTGAAGCCATCATTAGTCTCAGCCACTCCACCTTTAGCTGGCCCCTTCATGACTATTCTGTTTGCTCCAGTCTGCTAAGCATGAGTGTGACTATATTTTAAAGGTCTTCTTTTATTTTTAACTGTTGGGAAGGAGGCTGTGCGCGTGAGAGCATATACCTGCAGAAGCCAGAGGGACCTGATCCGCCCCCCTCCCTAACAGCTGGAGTTACAGGCATTTGTGAGCCACCACACATGGGTGCTGGAGACCAAATTCTGGTTTTCTAGAAGAGCAGTATGCAGTCTTGACTTTTGAGCCATCTCTCTGGCCCCACATGTCTATTTTTTTTTTTTTTTTTAATGGAGACATTGATGCTTTAAAATTAAGGCTCCTTCAGCTGTGTGGTGCATGCCTGTCATCCCAGCACTCAGGAGGCAGAGACAGGCAGATCTCTGAGAGTTCAAGTCCAGCCTGGTCTAGAAACTGAGTTCAGGATAGCCAGGGCTACATAGAGAAACCCTGTCTTGGAAAACAAAACAACTCAAAACACAAAATCAAGGCTCCTTGTCTGATGAAGGCTTTTTGGGTTTCTTCTAAGTCTTTACAAGTTTCGGCAACTCTCCAGATGCTCACAGAAGAGAAGGTGCCGTTCTTCAGTGCAGAGCCAGCTACATCTACTGACCATAAGACAGTCATCTAGTCTCCTTGTGGCCCTGTGTGCACAGCAACAGCCGCAAACACAAACACAGCTGGCCAGCCGAATGGATTCTTTCTCCATTCTGTGCCTTCTGCATTCCACTCACAAACAAACAAACAAACAAACAAACAAAAAAAGTAACTTAAATGTACTTTCCAGGGAGCCACACAACAGCCTGGGACACCAATCTCCATTCCCTTTGTTTCATCAAAGGAACTAGTTTGCAGGGACAAAGGAATGCTTGATTCATTTCGGAAATCCCGGTTAACAAGAAAATAGCAGGCACTACATGAATGAAGCCTGGCGGATTTTAAGTCAGAAAATCTAGCTTCTGGTGACTGATGTAATTTCAGGTTAGTCCTTTCTGAAATTCAGGTTTCCGTCTGGTTTATAAAATGTAGGCAATAATCTCCCGTGTTCAGGATGATGATTAAAAATTAAACAGTATTATAGAAACAGAGATAGCTACACTAAAATTAAGTACACTATTACCACATGCTAGTTACCTATGAACTTAAGAAGAGATAACATACAAGTAATTATGAGCATATGCAAAGGGCAGGATAAAATGGCAGACAAAAGACAGGCGGACATCAAAAAGCCAATGCATCAGACATCCAAGTACTCGTCCACCTTTTGTAAGTTTTCCCAAAGGAGTCCTTAACAGTGACATTATTGTTCTATTTAAGGAAAATAAAAATGAAGATTACAGATCTTCGACTCAGTCAAAATACAGTCGTTGAGTACCTCCTGTTCAGCCATGGAAGGTCGGGAGACGTTCCTAACGTGAGGCCAGTAGGCAACATGTACTCAAGTCAGACTGAATCAAGGCTGCTGCTCACAAAGCAGTAAGTCTAGAAATAGCAGGCAGCGCCAGTAGCCATCCTCTGTTCCCCCTCTGTACTCCAACAGGAACATGTCCTGTGAAAAAAAGCCTTTTTGTTGTTAATGACTAAAAGCAGGCCGTGTACAGGAGTGCTGGTGAAATAGCTCGAATATTGCATGACAGAACAGAATGTGTTGATTCGCTTTAAACAATAATTTTTCTGGCCACCTGGATGAGCAGGTAACATGCCGGGTGATTGTGGAGAACCAACTTGAATGGAGTCTTTCCCAGGATGCATTGAAGATACCTGGAGACCATGGTAACCAGCTTGGCCTAAGGCATGAGAGGCAGCCACTGGGTAGAGCTCTCCATCTTATGGCTGGCTCACTTCAGCATATGTGAAGCAGAGAGAGAGAGAGACAGGAACACTTTTCGTGACCAGAAGCAGCTGTTTTGTGCTGGTCCTAAAGAAGTCATCCCACAGGTATTAAGGCCTGGGGCGGGGGGAATAATCTCAAGTTATACTAAAACTAAGCAACTTTTAGGCATATGTCCTTTTACATCTAATTTGCACTTCATGGTTTCCAAAACACTTTCTTAAAAAAAAAAACAAAAATCAAACACATTATGACAGGACAGGAAATGGCGACACATTCTATTCTCTTCTTTCCCTGAGCAAAATCGACCACCCTTAACTCATTGTATTAAGTTTGTCAGCGTCAATCATTGTGAACTACACTGATCTCTATTGAGGTGGGAGGTACAGGAGAGGAAGGAAACACCCCCTTCTTTTTAATATTCTGAACGTTATGTGCTAGTCAGGCAGAGAAAATGAGTCGCATTTCCATACAGAGATTCAGGATTACCAGTAACTTGATGAAAAGCTAACTTCTCTCTCCAAGGCATAATTGCCATCGCGGGGGCTCCTCGCCCTATCCAGTCTCCAATCCTTTTTTGTTACTATGCATGCAGCTAGCAGCCTGCAGCGGAGGAAGGGCGTCATTTCTGAAGTTTAAAGTTTGTTAAAATGCACACAACTGCACATATTAAAAACCGGGGATTTCTTCTGGAGCTCAAATGCATGAGGGAACTGGGCTTGAAATTGAAGATGGAAAAGTGAAGTGCAAAGCCCTTCTATTTCTCCCCCACCCCTCCCTGCCCACACTCATCAGAATAGAGCTGCACAATACATTCAGTGAAAGAAAAATTAGTTTTCATAACTCAATGGGGATTCCAGATGAGCACCTGAACATAGATTTTGTCACTGACAATGGGAAGACACCTCCTCAGCCTGAAGCACTGAGGCAGGCCTCACGAGTATTAATGAAGAGTCACAGCATGAGGGGGGTGGGGGCACATAGCTCTCTAATTTTCAGTACCCTTGCTTTTTCTGTGTGGGTGTGGGGGGCTCTCCCCAAACACCAAGAACAACATCCCTCTCTCAAGACTCCCCCTACCCCCAAGACAATTCAAAACCAAGCTTTGTTTTTCTGTCCTCCACCTGAATGAAGGCAGCTTCATTCAGAATTAGACCCACCCCCAGGGCTACTGGTTGCCTTCCATGAGTATCTCCGTTCATACAGAGCAAGGATGCTGCTGAGCTCTCAGCTCGAAGGTCACTGGTGATTCCCAGGGACAGGGGCATAAAGCTTCCTCAGGACGGAAGTCTACAGTAGAGAGAAAAGAGGGAGTGTCTGCATGGACTTTGGTACTGCACTGCTGTACTGATCTGATTTCTGTTATTATAAAAAAAAAAAAAATTAGCTCAAATAATCACTAGCAGATAGATTTTTTTTTTTTTTTTTTGTCTCATGGTTTTTTGAAGTTCCAGTCCGTGATTAGTTGCTACTTTTGCTTTGGGGCACGGCAGAAGGACATGGTGAAACCCCTCACCTTATGTCCAGGATGTGAAAGAGAGTAGAGGGTGACAATAACAGGGTCCCAGAGTCCTCTGCAGGGTGCATCCTCAATGACCTAACTCCCCCACTAGGTTCGGCTCGGTACAGTTTCTCCCACCTCCCAGGAGCGCCAAGCCAGCACCGTGATTTTAACACCTGGCCCTTTGGGGGACTTTTCACATCCAAACTGCAGCAGCTGCATTATCTTTCTTAATTCTTTGAACTCCATCGCTTTCTCCTTACAAATTAATTGATTGAGTCAACAAATGCTTCTTAGCGCTTATTGCATCCCATGCGTTGTTTGAACTAGACTTCCTTGCGGAGGTTCACGAGAGGACATCGTCTTGAAGGGCTTCCAATCTATAAAGCATTTCATGATGAACATGAACAAAGAGCTTCCAGAGAAGTAAGTATACATCCCTGTCACCTGATGCTCACGCAGAGCTTCTGAAGTCTCCTTCCAACTGTGGAGCAAATGGGGACAGTCTCACGTACAGGGAGTCATTACTGTATTAAATATCTCCAGATGGAGAAAAGAGGGTAAGAATTCCCTCTGCTGGAGTTACTTAAAGGGAACATGAGATAACATACATACATACATACATACATACATACATACATACGTACATACTACACTTACTATGTACTTAGTAAGCAGTACTTTTCCCTCTTCTTCATTCTCCATCTCCATGTTACCCAAACACCATTTACCATTGAGCGGTGGCACACACCTGCGATCCCAGCACTCAGGAGACAAAGGCAGATGAATCTCTGAGTTTGGGGCCAGCCTGGTCTACAGAATGAGTTCCAGGACAGCCAGGGCTACCCAGAGAAACCCTGTCTCAAAAAAACAAAACAAAACATAATTAAGGAACATTTATATTGGTTTCCCATGAAGAGTAAGTAACTTACTTTCTTTCTTTTCTTTTCTTTTTCTTTTTTTGTTTTTTCTTCTTTTTTTTCTTCTTCTTTTTTTTTTTTTTTTTTTTTTTTTTTGGCAATTTTGAGGTAGGGTTTCTCTGTGTGGCCTTGGCTGTTCTGGACTCTCTTTGTAGACCAGGCTGGCCTTGAACTCATAGAGATCCACCCGCCTCTGTCTCTGCCTCCCTAAGTACAGGAATTAAAAGCATGAACTAGCACACCCTGCTGTAATTTTCTAAGTAAAGAAAAATGTTTTTTAAAAGGGTCTCCCTAAAAGAGAATCAAATGACTGGCCACGGTTTAAAAAAAAAAACTTGCTAAAAAATAATTGTACATCTCTACCACTCAAGAATATGAAAATAACTATGCAAGTCAGGTCAACTTTATCCATCAAAAATATGAAAATCTTTGCTGCAGTCTTCTAGTATATCTAAAGCTTACAATGTTTGGGGGAGAAATGAAAATGAAAATGGAGCTGGACGCGGTGGTGCATGGCATAAACCCAAGCACTCAGGAGGCAGAGGCAGGGCGATCTCTGTGAATGAGGCCAGCCTGGTCTACATAGTGATTTCCAGGACAGACAGAGCTTCATAGAGAAACCCTGTCTCAAAAGAATGGGGAAAAATAAGTATGGAAAGTTTTACTAATGCATCAATAAGAGCTATTAGTTCTACCGCTAAGAGTCACTTGACACTAGAGCTCTGCTGAACCTATAGCGCATGTGTTTATTCTTTCCATTCATCCCTATCTCTGTCCATTGTCTTTGCAAGACTGCAAGTGAAACAATATTCTGTCATAAGTCTCCAGCAGATGGTAATAAAGGTGTTACCACATGGGACTTGGGGGCTTCCCACTAGTTAAAAGGATGCAGACTTGTGTTCCTTAGTCAGCTTAGCTGCTTCCCCAGGAAGTCGTTAGTGATGGCAAATAGTTAATGTTACTGTTTTCTTCATCTTGGAAAACTCCACAATAGATGGCAATCTTAAGATAATTATCTGACCAGAAATCCACAAACCCATTGATCCAATTAAGTTCAAAGGCATCCCTACAAACATTTTAGTGTGTATCCCAAGAGCCAAAGCAAAACACAAGAGGTACCGTGAAATTAATAGGTCCTATTGTAGGACAAATTATATATATATATATATTCTGATTTCCAAAATCTGAATAATGATCCATGCTTTGTGTTTATGTCCTACAGAAGAGTCTAGATCACAGTTTTGATATAATCACATGACCTTTTACATAGATGATTGCTCATCTTTCTCCCTGTCCCTCACTATAGCATGTGAAATCTCCTAGACCACTGGCTACAAATAGGAGACAAAGCCTATTCACCACAGCATCCTGCTCCATACTCTCACTAGGAAATTCTTTATGTTTAGAGACATTTTGGGTCGTTACAATTGGGAGTCAGTGCTGACACCTAGTGGGTAGAAGCCTGGTATGCTGCTAAACACCCTACAATGTGCAGGCCTGCCTTAGTGTCCAAGAAACACTCCCTGTTAGAAGTTCTTTAAACATGCATTCACACTCTAATTTCATAAAACAAATAGCACATCATATAAAAGTTATTACACACACACTCAGCTTGAGTTTATAATAAAACCAATCTTCCAGCTTAAATAAATCTTAAGTTTATCTTGAAGTTCTAAATAATGAGCAAGAATTGCCAGAACTCATAGCTAGTCCATTAGCCAACACGCTTTATATAGATACATAGCACTGGCCCAGGAAATGATCTCACAATATAATTTGAAATGAAATTAGAAGTTAGCTTTGCAGAGTCCAGCTCAAGCAGGCTGGGAGCATCTGGGAGACCCTCATGGTCAATACCATCACTTCAGCTCAAGCTAAGTCCTGATAGAATCCTAGGCACTTTGCTCACACATTACTGAGTCACTGTTGAGAGACATTTTTATGAAAAATTTTAAGTAATTTACTGTTCAAAGGAATAGCTCTACATATTTAACGAGGTGGCCATGGCAGTAGAGGTATAAAATATCTCCAGTTTGCCCATTACAGTGAAGCAACTAGGGAGCACAGTGAAGAACTCACGAGCCATGCATGTATTGGCCATACTACATATCCAGGTGGCATGAACCCAAACAAGAAGGGCTTGGGTTCCATTAGTCATAACATGTGCAAAATGTCAGCATTAAGGCAGAGACTACCAAAAGAAATAAAAGAGATTTCTGTGGATCAAAAACAGGATGACTGCCCCACCCACCCACCCAGAACAGCTGGTAGGTATTCTCAAAAATGGTAGCAGATGAGCTCAAGAGTGGTAGACAACATTGGGAGTTTTATCATCCAAGTTATCTGAGTAAAATGTCACAAGGAAGGAGCTGGAAGAGCTGGAATAGGGTTGCGATGCACACTAGAAACTGAACAGCCAGGGAATGCCTCCCGGACAGGCTCTCTTGCTGAGAAGAAACTACTAAGTGCCAAGTTGGGAATAAACAGGATGGAGAAGTGAAGACAAAGAAGGAAGTGGTCCATAAAAAAGTGTATCTAGGGGGAAATACCAAGACATAAGAGCAACTAAGCTATCATGCCATCATAAAAAGAAGAGGCGGGTCTGTAAAGCTGAATCCATCTGAATAAAGGCTATCCTACATTTTCCATAACTAAAATTCATATCTAAGTGAGTAACAGAAGATTATGAAGGTCTGTGTAGTTGTTAGGAGAGTAAACACAAGTAAAACCATAGCAACATGTCTACAGCACAAGGCAGTCTAGTTGAACCATTTTCAAAGAAAGAAAGTGCTTTAGAAAATAAAGTTCTTAGAACGTGTGGCATCTAGTAAGGTAGCTCCTGTACATATGTGGTTATGGAATAGCATGACTTGGGAACAAACAATCATATTAAAATTTAATTATCTTACATTTAATTGCTGTCTGAGGCTAGAAGTTAGCATACTGAACAGGAAAGTTATAGACAATAAATGCATGCCATATGTACTTATTCAAAACAGAGATCAAAATTGTATTTTTAATTAATTTTTAAATAAGCAAATATTCATTAGGAAACTCATACCACATGTATCCCAGCTTTGGATCTCTAACTTCATGTATTCAACATGGAATACCTGTGGACACCAGGAACCTAAAAGGAGGCTACCAGGAAGAGGAGAAAACCTTAATATAGGCCAGATAATAGAATACAGATAATATAAGAGACAAAAACCACTAGAGGTGGGAAGCTTCATCAAAGAAAACCTTCATTACTTTTCTACTGCTGTGATAAGACACCATAACCTAGGCAAATTACAGAGGAAAGACTTAATTTTGGCTCACAGTTTCAAAGTGTGATCTGTGACCATCATAGGAGGGAACACGGCAGCAGACAGATAGGCATGGTGCTGGGACAGTAGCTGAGCGCTTATATCTTGATCTACAAGCAGGAGGCACAGAGAGGGGCAACAAGGAATGGTGTGGGCTTTTGAAATCAAGACCTGCCCCCAGTGACACACCTTCTCCAACAAAGCCACACCTTCTAATCCTTCCCAAACAGTTCCACTAACTGGGGACCAAGAACGCAAATATTTGGACCTGTGGGGGCCACTCTCATTCAAACAACCATAGAAAGAGTGGAGGAGTTCATAATGTCAGAGGGACAAAACTAAACCCCTGTGAACTCTAAGTCTATGAGACCAGCTTTCCAGGCAAGAGGGACCCACGTACACAACAGAGACACAACTATTATGGGAATAACCAACCAACCAACTGCTCTCTGGTAGGAATTCAGGCATGCTCCACAGGAGAAAACTTACATTTGGTAGTGTAAACCTGATTTTTAAAAAAAAACACCACACTGGGGAAGATTATAGGCACTAAATGGGGGGTTGAATACTGTGTTTAGCTAAGTTGTTATAACACCAAGCACCTTATTAATATTTGTGTTCATACCTGTTAGAAATGCTACTCTCAGAGAAGTACAGTGGTGAGAGTAAGTGACTACTGAATGCTCAGCCCTAAATCAGACATGTATGCCACCCCCTGTAAAGCTCTGGGGACACTGGAAAAGAGTGTGATGGGTTATCCTGTCAACTTGACCCCATCTGGGATCAACGAAAACCCAAGTAGCTTGCTACACTGTAAGGAAATTTTCTCTTTTTTCCCCCCTTCTCTTTTTTAATTTTTATTTAATTGTTATCCCATCACTTCTATCCTCCCGTTCCTCCCTCCCTCCCACTAGAAATTTTTCTTAATTGGATGGTTTGACATAGGAAAAACCACCCTAGATCTGACATATTTGAGGTATGAAACCCACTATACATCTGGGCTGCGCCTTCTGCTGGCAGCTCACGTAAAAGGACACAGAAGAAGGACATTTCCTGGTTTCTGCCTAAACTTCTCTTGGATTTCATTCCATCTCTCAGGATCCTTTGCTTCACTATTAGATACAGTAGATATGGAATCTTTAATCTTGGTCAATTCGTACCTAGTGTAAATACAATTATATAACAAAGATCCCATTAAGTTAAAAAATTCATACCATGTGAAGGACTAGCATAAACCAAAACTAGAATAAGTAATTGAGATAACACTCAATAATTACACATTTAAAAATTATTTCAAAAGCAACTTAATTATAATAAAGGAAGAATAAATAATAATGCTGAAAGAGAAATATAAAAGATGAAGAGAAAGAAATTGGATGTTTAAAAAAAAAAAAACAAATGAGCAGAAGCTGGAGAGATGGCTTAGCTGCTGGATACTGACTGCTTCTCCAGAGGACCCAGGTATGATTACCAGCACTCAACTGTTGGTAACTCCAGTTCCAGGGATCCAACACTCTCCTCTAGCACCAAGCATGTACATGATGCACAGACATGCATGCAGACAAAACACCCACACACATAAAAATGAGAAATGAATGAATAGATATCAGTGGTTTAGTAGAAGGAAGCAATACTTAAAGAGTAGGCATGAGACAGCACAGCAGTAACTGTGCAGAAAAATAAAATAATACTTATGAGCACTAGAAAGAATTCTAAAGACTGCAAGAACATATTCCTGGTACAAAAGATATCCGAAACAAGTACTGAGAATGCCCGCTCTATTCCCCAAAAAAATCTAAACTCAGAATAACAGAAAATGAGAAATAAATAATCAAGCAAAGAAGTTCAGGGGAAAATATTTTAGAGCCAATCTTTAGAGACTATATAACTTACATAATGATCACGTTATTAGCTTGTCTATAACACTTACTGTCAAACGAAAACAGAAATTATTTCAAATATTCAAGAATAAGATGTGATATAAAGATGTGTTTGTTCAGAAAAACCAACCTTAGACTACACGGGAGACGGACAAAAGCAATAATTTACTCCAGCAGTGATGAGTTACTCCAGCTCTCGTGTCTCCTAAAGAGTCTCCTAGAGGAGACAGTTCCGATAACCAAGATGGCTGGAGATTGGCGGAAGTGTGACATTACAATACCTGCAGAGCTGATGGCAAATGACGGTAAAGACTATGAGAGTACTGCCGTTGACAGTGTAGATTCAATACAACCATCGAAAACTGTGACAATGTAGGTTCAATACAGCCATCGAAAACTGTGACACTGTAGATTCAATACAACCATTGAAAATTGTGAGACTGCACTCCGCTTGCAGAGGAGCTGAGATTGGTGTCCAATTTGCACATCAAGTGACTCACAACCTCCTGTTGGTCTAGCTCCAAGAGACCTGATGCCTCTGGCCTCTGCTGAAACCCACAGTCATGTGCACATACTCACATATATGCGCACGTGCACACACACACACATACACACACACTTGCATGTGTTTAAAAATAATACAAATAAATCTGTAAAATATAATGAGTGTGGAACTAGCATACAGAAAGCAAACAATAATTTGCCTGTAGCTTTTTGACATTGGCAATGGTTGTGTTTCTATTGTCGGCCTGAAGCTAAGGTATGGAGGTAGAAGAGTGGACTATAGCTTTTTATCAATCTACTTCTCTGTGTCCTTTAGGATAGGGTTCCTGATGTAGAGCTAAAAACAGAGTTGTAATATAGATGGTTAAGTAAAATGACCCTAAAATCAAACCATAAATTGGAAATTTTGTGAGAATTCGTATTTTGTATTTAAAAACATTTACTTCTAATGTTTGCACCTTCATGCTATTTCACACATACTATATATTACAAATAATTACAAATAATTAAGATAATGCAACATGTTAAAAGAAGTTATATATAATCTATGATATGTTTCTGTGTGTGTCAGAGCTGCAGATTTGTGCGATGAAAAGGCTTATGAACAAGGAACGACCAAGTGCAACTATGAATCTCTCTGCGAGAGTTCCTGATAAAGGCAAGAAACAATGAGAGAAGAGATTGCATCGTGCTGCTGTCTGGCCCTGAAGAACGGAGATGCTTCCTCTGAGTACCAACAGTGCAACCTGCAGCGCTTCCCCTGGCCTGGTCATTGCACAGTAGCAAGCTTACTGCTTCCCATGCACTGATGACTAACAAGAGCATATGGCTCCCTTCTCTGCCTTATCAACATGAATGCCTACCGAGGACGAAGCATTACAGATTAGAAAGTGGTATTGTCGGAAACCCAAATCTGGCCTAAATGCAAAGGTACGATGTGTCTTCATGTTGAGAAGAAATGGATTTTTTTAACTTTTAAAAATCACTTTACAGCCTGATCCCAGCCCCCGCCCCCATCTCCTCCCAGTCCTGCCCTCATGCCCCCCCGAGCCGTATCCCCATTCTTCCGTCTCCTTCTCAGTGAAGGGGGAATCCCTAAGGGGTACCAACCTACCCTGGCACCTCAAGTCATAGCAGGACTAAGCACATCATCTCCAAGGCAAGGCAGGCCAGCTAGGGGAAAGGGACCCAAAGGCAGGCAACAGAGTCAGAGCGAGGCCTCTTTCCCATTGTTAGGAGACCCACATGGTAACCACGGTGCTCATCTGGTACTTATGTATAGGGTGGTCTAGGTCCAGCCTACAAGAAGACTTACACAGGAAACCAACCTGAGCCCCTGGGGGCTCAGAGAGACAGAACCAAAGAACATGATGGGCCAGACCCAGAGAAGAATTGAATTTTAAGGAAATTTCAGAGGACGGGAGAAGGGTGCTGCTTTGTGTTGATACATAAGTACACGTCACCCACGCTAAGCCTACCTAACCAGATGTAGCGATGCATAAATATTCACCACAAGAAATGTTACTAGTGGCATGAAACTGACTTCACTTGAGCGACCTACAATTAGGGACTATATGTGATCGATCACTGAATAGGTCAAAAAAATTACATTTGTTTAGACAAGAAAACCACAACATTTAGATTTTGATAAAGACCAGATTCCTCTCAATAGGAAATAATGCTACCCCCTGTGCTACACAGAAACTCCATTTTAAAATTCTCCTTCTGCTGAGCTGCACTGCATCACGAGGACCTTGCCGTGTACACAGCATTTCAATCGTTTGCTTATTTTTCTGGCCTTTCCTTGATACTTGCTTTAAAATCTCCTTGCATTGGCCGCCTGAGCCAGTTGGAGTAATATTATGAAAAAAATGACCAGACATAACGACTTTCCAAGGTCCTTGTGCCTCCTTATTAACATTCAGCCAGCATAAGTCCTGACTTTATTATTGACTGCATTGAATACACAAGACACTGACCTCTGCCATCTGCAACTAAATCTCTTCCTGTGGATCTATCAGAATGGGTTCATATAGAGAGAAAGCAAGAGAACACACATCAGCAGACACTTATCTTTTCTGTCCATAGGAACTCCAACACCCTCATATCTGCATTTAAAAAAAAAAACAAAAACGAAAGAACACCTCTGCATTACTTACTGCAAAATCTGGAATGAGGGTTGGCACAGAGCCAGGGTGGGGGAATTTAAAATGGTAACCCCAAATTCATCTTCTAAACCAGGGTAAGAGCACTGAACAAACAGAAGCGGATATATCTGGTTACCACAATGCAAAATGGTTTATTACTGATTCTTCTAATCAACCAGTGGGATTCGAGAAATGTTTGGACTGTGTGATGATGACTTTCTCCTGTGTGAGTATCAGCAATTGTTTCCACTAGGAATTGTTGTACATTTCCACATGTCCATGCACACAAAAAGGACTGATGACATTCCCCAAATACAATACAAGATGGAAAATAATTTGCCCTGGACTTAAAGCTTTTTTTAGCCTCAGAAATGAAAACCAGAAGATCTGGGATACAATGGCCTGGGCTGGATTCTGAGGGTCTGACCTGAGTTTTGCGCCCTCACAATCTGGAGCAGAGAAGAACCCTAACTCCCTGCCTCTCAACTTCTGTACTTCACAGAGGAGGGGACTGCAGATAAGCTCATGCGAACACGAGCCATTTAGGTAGAAATTTATTACCATTCTTTCTCTCTGAGCCTCTCTTAAATTGGATTACGCCTTCCTGGCAGTGGAGGAACCTGCTGTACCGTATATCTTTGCTACCAAAATGAAATGATTTGGTCACATGTCAACTTTCTGAGATGGCAGAAAGTAATGCCATGCCAAGATGGGCTTTTACAGAGTGGCATGTTCTCTCCTGGCATACTTCGTCAAGTTTTTAACAGGAAAATAGATGGAAGAAAGGGCAAAGACTGCAGAGGTGGGAAGTTGTGCTGTGATGAGACTGTGGGGTGCATTAGATCTGTCCGTAATTCTGAAGGCCTCTGGAAAACTGAGGCAGATCTGCTTCCCTGAGACACCTCCTGTTCCTTGTTTACCCAATCTGCTGGATGAGAAAATAAATACAACTACATTTGTAGAGTATCAGGGAATTGATTAAGCTCTTCAAATGTGCTATCTCATTTGGCTATTTAGCACAGCCCTCTGACTTCAATAAGCTATGTATGTATGTGTGTATGCGTGCATACTGCCGTTTACATATAAGAAAACCATGTTTGAAGGAAATAAAAGATAGCTAAAGGATTTCTATGATTTGGCTGGCATGGAGTCCTAGATTTCGGATTCTGAACTCTGCTGACTTCTTATTTCATAGAGTGATTACCCCACCTCAATGCATCATAGGAATATCAATTTGAGAAAAGGGTGTCTTCCTGAACTTGTGTAAAATAAATGTTAAAGAAAATGAGAGGGGGGGAGAGAGGGAGAGAGAGAGAGAGAGAGAGAGATGAAAGAGAGCGAGGGAGAGAGGAAGAGAGAGGCAGAGAGAAAGAGGAGAGAGAGAGAGAGAGAGAGAGAGAGAGAGAGAGAGATGAAAGAGAGCGAGGGAGAGAGGGGAGAGGAAAGAGAGAGAGAGAGAGAGGAAGAGAGAGGCAGAGAGAAAGAGGAGAGAGAGAGAGAGAGAGAGAGAGAGAGAG
Source organism: Acomys russatus (assembly GCF_903995435.1). NCBI lineage: Eukaryota > Metazoa > Chordata > Mammalia > Rodentia > Muridae > Acomys > Acomys russatus. The sequence goes on along the minus strand of NC_067164.1, from coordinate 24,077,598 downwards.
AGAGAGAGAGAGAGAGAGAGAGAGAGAGAGAGCGAATGAATAGTGGTAAATTTGAGGTACTATACTACAATACCGAGAGAATCAACAGAAGATAAATACTACACTGCTGACAAGCAGCTACATTAAAAGCTGTCTTAGTTAGTTTCCATTGCTGTAATGAAACACCATGACCAAAGGCAACTTGGGGAGGAAAGGGGTTTATTTCAGCTTACACTTCATGTCACTGTTCATCGTTGAAGGAAGTCAGGACAGCAACACAAATAGGGCAGGAGCATGAGGCAGGAGCTGATACAGAGGCCATGGAGGAGTCCTGCTTACTGGTTTTCTCCTCGTGGTTTGCTCAACCTGCTTTCTCATAGAACCCAGGACCACCAGTCCAGAAATCATATCACTTCCTGAGGGATGGGCCCTCCCAAGTCAATCATTAGTCAAGACAATACCCCCATAGACTTGCCTACAGGCCAACCTTACAGAGTCATTTTTCTCAGTTGTGTGTCCCTCTTCTCAGATAACTCCAGCTTATGTCAAGTTGACATAAGTCATGTAGGAAACTTTGAAACACATGGTAAATTCAGTTAATTCTAATGATGGGAGATGATCATTAACTGTGCTCTATTTCCTTACAACATTTTTAAAATGCAGGAATTAGGTCCCGTGTAAACAAAAGGTGTGTATGTACATGTGTATGTGTGTGTGTGTGTGTGTGTGCGCATGCACATGGGGAGGCTAGAGGACAACTTGGGTGTCATCCCTAAGAGGAGCTCACTTTGCTTTGAGAGGCAGTGTTGTTGGCCTGGGGCTCAACAATTTGGCTACACTGCCTCATCCTAGAGCCCTGGAAGTCTCCCTATTTTTTTTTTTTTCAGCCTCACCAATGCAGGGATTGCAAGCATTAGCCACTGGATCTGCCATTTTTTACATGATTCTGTGGATCAAACTCATGCCTTCATGCTTTTCATAAAGCACTTTACTTACTATGCTGCCTTCTAAGCCCTATAAACAAAACTTTAACAGTATGTTACTTATAAAATTACTTACTCCTTAATGGGTTAAAAAAATAACGAGAATAATAGTATGATCCAATATCTTTTTACTCCCCCAAACCATTGTTTCTTATTGATGTATATCCTCTCTGGCTTTTGTTGTTATTATAAGAACATATTCATTTTTCTTTACAGACAATTTTATAAATTTTTATTTTCACAGAAATTTGATATCAACAGTTTGACTACTGTATTCATTTTGTGCCACTGAATATTTAATCCTACCATCTCTGTATATGACCATGCAAAAATCTAGCTAATTCCATAGTGACATTGGTATCTATTTTGATATCCATACTTAATAATTCAATGTTTTCATCCTTTATGATAACATGCAACAAGAGGTTTACCATGGAAGAAATTTCTAAAAAACATAACGTCCCAGTATTAAATGGATGTTCATTTACAAACTTTACTTTTTTATAATTTATTTTTTCTGTCAAGTTTTCCCTATGAAGCTTAAACCAGGCTACTGTCAATGACATGTGAATATAGCAACCCATCGTCAGCACTAAGACAAGAATGGCAGAAAGTTGCTAACTTTATGATAATAAATGAAGAACATGTTGTTGGTATTTCAATTCGTGTTTCTGTCTGTGAGTAGAATGTTACACAATCACTAGATCTGTTTATCTCCTTTTGTGAATTCCTAATTTCCTGACTAGAAATGTCAATGGTGTCTATTGTAGGAATTCCCTAGAGTTCCTTATTAGAATCATCCAAACAAGTTCTGAGAAACGGTCCCACAAAACAAGTGAAGTAGATAAGTCCAAAGTTCTTCACGGGCCCTATGCTTCGCTCATTCATTTACTCAGTCAATAACTCGTCATGAGATATCTATGATTCTGGGATTCTTGACCTCGGGACTTCATCACTGTGAAGCTAATGCTGTCACTGTCACTGGTCTCCATGCTCCAGAGCAAGGGCTTGAGATGACCTAACGGGTGACCTTGCTCAGGAGGAATGCCATACAGTGGGGGTACTTCCCCACTCCAGAAGCCCTAAGTCGACCTTGCACATTACCTCTCAGTCTCCCTTCCAACTCATTGGATTTTTTTTTTCAAATCCAATTAAGCAAATATTGTCCCTTTTATGAGTGATTGAGGAGCTATTTCCAGTAGCATTTGGGAGAAAGAAGAGACAAAGAGAAAAATATGCATGCTCTTGCCTCTTCTGGCTAGTGACTTCTTTAAGCCTGAGCCATGAACAAAACAGTCTAGTCTTACCTCAGAAAGGAGCCAAAAAGGGGGAGAAAACAGAACCCAGAGAAGTGCAAAGGAAACTCCAGCATCCTCAAATAAGTAGCCTTTCTCGCCTCTTCTCATAAAACTGGGCAATTTGTATTTGAATTTTCTCTTTCTTACAACAAAGGCATACATATCACTGATTCCAGCAGTTTCCCATGTCACCATCCACTGATTTTTTTCAAGGAACAAAACTTTCCTTTCTTATTTTCCAGCCTGAAATTTCTTCTAAAAATAATAGTCAAAATATGGTAGCAATACAGTTATATCCATGGAACACACATTGAAGACTATGCTTGTTTAAATAACATTAGATTCAATATAATCACTCAGCTTAATTGAGTCAAAAGATTCACATTTGCTCTTAAATATGTAACTGGTTTCCAATTTGAGTCTAGGCTGGATTAATTGTGAGTCCTCATGAGAACACATGAGTGCGTTGACACGCAGGTGCGTACAAGACTTCATCTAAATAACTTTGCCTTTTGTTGGAGGCTGGGAAAGTAGTAGTCCACATTCCAGAAGTAATAGAACACCCAAGCTTCTAAACACAGGACGCATTTAGTACACACAGGGAATGACTTAAAAGAATGAACATTCCTCACAAATAGGAGTGTGCAAACAGATCTGATCTGGGACCTCAGCAAAGTGACAAATAGTCTATAGGAAAGATACCGACCCTACTTTACAATGGCGAACCTTTCATTTTGGCTCATTGTGCACCAAGTTAAATCTCATCCTAATTGATCTGTCTTCAGCTCTTTCCTATTACTATGATAAAGTTCCTTGACAGAGACAACTAAGGAATGAAAGGTTTATGCTGGTCATGGTTCAAGGGTGTCATCTATCATAGGGAAATCAAGGAGCCAGATGTGAGCCAGGTGGTCACATTGCATCCACAACTGAGAGAGAAAGAGATGGGTACTTGCAGCCACTCACTTCCCTCTCTCCATGTGTACAGTCCAGGAGGTCACCCAGCAAAGGCTGTCATTCACAATGGGCAGGTCTGCCCGCCTCAGTTAGCATAATCAAAAGCTCCAGTGGTTTCCACTACTTTGTGTGTATATGATAAATACTTCATATATCCAGTATCTTTCTTGTTCCCAACCATAAACCTCAACCTTAAATCATTAAAGTATGCTAGTTGTACATGAGAATAATTGTGTAAAAATATGGAACGAATTGAAAGAGTAAGGGAAAACAGAGTAGACAGAATGGTAGTAACCGGGAAAAGTTTGCATAAAGCTGAGAAGAAAGGCAAAAGGCTATCAAATTGGATAAAAACAAACGTTTTCATCCAGATTTTCTTTATGTAGCCCAGGCTGGCCTTAAACTCATAACCCTTCTACTGCCGTCTCCTGAGTACTGGGTCACACACATACTCTGCTGTCATGGCTTGAAGAAAGCATGCATTCCTGAGGAAGACCAAGGCAATTAGGTCTTGAAATAAATGTCTTGACTTTCTTGTCAGATGAACACACATACTTTTCTCTTATTTTTGCTCTTTCCTTCTTTCTTTCTTCCTTTTTTGTTGTTGTTGTTTTGTTGTTTGTTTGTTTGTTTGTTTGTTTGTTTCAAGACATGGTTTCTCTGTGTAGCCTTGGCTATACTGGACTCACTGCAGACCAGGGTGGCCTTGAACTCACAGAGATCCACCTGCCTCTGCCTCCCTGAGTACTGGGATTATAGGCTTGCACCTGGTTACATACAATCTTTGCAATGGTTAGTGACAGAGCATGGTACTGTGTTCTGATGTCTTAGCTTCCTGATGAAAATATTCAATCCTGGAACAAAATCTAGGATACAAAATGTTTTCCCTAATAGTACTGCCCCGTTAGTAGTCAGGCCTTTCTAGTTGACTTGTTCTTCTTATGTTCCTCATAGTGATGCAGGACCCAGTCTCCTGGAGTCTCCTAGACTGTTACTTGAGACACACAGTTAACCTCCAAGTCTCCAATCCACAAATAAAGAAGATGGAAAGACCTTTTGAAGAGATGGAGTTGTTCAGGCATGAACTGTGGTAGTGTGGCCATGGTGGACACATCAACTGCACAGGTTCTATACGAGGCCCTTTTTATATCAACTGTGGAAAGAAGATCCAGTGTCTTTTGGGAAATTCTACATGATATGTAGGTACATTTACTACATCACATAATCAGACTGTGTTTGTTAACAGGCTGGACCAAAGGAGAAATTTGTCTGTTCTTGTAGAGCTCAGAATCTGGCTGAGCCCTGCAGATGCATATCAAGAGCAACCCAACATGCTGTGGTCATCCATCCAAACGCCCCCTAGGAGCTGTCTGTAGTAGCTCATTGATAATTTGAACTGTCACCCTGGACCATAGCACTCTCATCCAAAGAGCATTTTTGTCTTAATAAAATGATCTTACCTACACTTCATAGGCACTCACAACTGACAATGTGAATCCAATTTGTGTGAGTAAAGACACAGAGAGCAAAGCAGGAATAGCCAGATCCGGAATATTTAAAATTAACTGGAGTGTGAAACTGGGAGATGAAACACAACAATCAGGTGAGAGGAAAGATTTGGGCGAGTTTCTGCTTAGTTCGCAACCTAAAATATAGACAAATGGACAGGTCACCAGGCAGATATCTGCGAAAATGGAAACCTCAGTACACACTACCACACTGCCCTTTGTTGATGCATCGTGTCATTTCTTCTTCATCAGTGCTGCCTTGTACATGAGACAAAGCAAGCAAACAAACAAAACCTATCCAAAGGACGAACTCTGCAGGAGACAGCAAATTGACATAAATTTCAACAAGAAAACCTTAAGCCTCTACCAAGGTTCCATGAATAAAGTTATTGACAGGAAAAGTTGCCGGAGCAAAAAGAAAAGTAAACCATCAAAGGTCACAAGCGACAGAAGGCCAAGACATCAGTAAGTGGCAGAAACGTTTGCAATGTATGAATGAGAATTACAGCTGCCAGTAGGTGCGGCCAATTAGATACAGAAATTAAATAAATCTCAGCTGTTGTTCAACTGCTAGAATTCATGAAAGAACTCCAAAGGCAAGGGAAACTTGAAGTTTGTGAGAGAACTTGGCCAGGAGCTTTTTATAAATTCAAAGCCTTGCCTGTGTATATCATAAGAAGAAATTTCGATTTCTTGATCCTGGTTGTTGATTGTGATGTGTTTATCCTCTGAATTTCAGAGTTTCAGAGGTAGTAATTGTACCAAAAAAAAAAAAAAAAAAAAAAAAAAAAAACAGAAAAACAAAAACAAACAAACAAAAAAAAAACACTGCAATCACATGTCAGTAGTTCTAGCAGAAGGACAGTGAGGTAGTGGAGATGGGGAAGCCAGACTTAATATCTTTTGGGGGAAAATGAATGCACTGGTGAATTTTTCAGGAAACTACAGAGACTGGAAACTAGACCCAAATGGAGAAACATTTTGTCTCCCGAGATCTTTTTTTTTTTTTTTTTTGAAACTCATTATTCTTCCGGCGGCAGATTTCCTAAGAAATAACTCAGTTGCCTCTGAGGAAGGTCTATCGTATTGGAGTTTGTCTTCTGTAGTATTTTTCATCTTCATGCCTGTGAGCCTTGTTCCTTCTCTCTGTTTTGACGCAAATAGTTATTTGGGAAGTTGGGAGAGAAATGTGTTGGGGAGGTCCCGTATACATGTGTGAAAATTTCAAAGGAGAAATAAAGCTATTATTTATAAAAATTAAAAAGGAAAGAGACATATTAAGTAAACTTAATTTGCTCACCTTTATAGTATCTCGGCTGCTGTTTTCAGATTTGTGACAAAATTTAATAAAATATTAGGAACTAAAAAAAAAGGGGATCCCAAAAAGTAAATTAAAAATCCTTTACAAATCTTCACTAACTGTCTTAAAGAGGGAACTTGTATTTCATTGACTGCAGTTTATGCAAATAGAATCAGAGAAATTAGCATATTGGAAGGAGCTGACACTTGTCCTGATATATTGAATCGTTAGCATGACAGAATCACTTAAGCTGGATCCACTAACATCAGGTTTCCTCTCATTATTGACCCCTACGGAGTAGGCTCTGACAAGTACAAGTGCTGCAAAGTTCATTAATAATGTGGAATAAATCAATTGTTCAGGAAATACTGAAAACAGATGACACCAAACCTGTCCATTTTGCAAGTTCAGCAAGTTTGCAACCCGTCTCCACCAAGGACGAGGCATCTGTGTCCTTCTCTGACCTACCCCAGAGACTCTGCTCTGAGATACTCCCTTTCCCTGTCTGGCTTCTGAATCCCCTGTGAGCAGTGTAGCCCAGCAATCAATCAAAAAGAAACAGATTCAGCCCTATAAAGAGGAGGCCTTCGAAAAGACTTACAAGCAGAAAGACACAGGTAATTATAATTCGGGGTGTATTGTTCGGCATTCCTTACTTTTATGGTGACTATTTCAAAGGTACTAATCAGGGAGCCTTTTGCTGGAACTGACCAAAGCTCAGCTGGTAAGAGTTAAAGGGTCTCCCCACGAACAGCAAAAGGATACGAACAGAAACTGACATTTTGGCGGGTAGAGGCCATGGGCAGTTACTTCTGGGATGCCTGATTGTTGGACCCTGTGGTTTAGAGAGGCAGGATGTGGTTTCCCGGAAGTCATTGCTTTTGTGTGGGAGTCTCCTCAACCTTCTTCAGATTGTCACTGTTTAATTTTGCATCCTACAGGTTTGCGCCTGCTCTAGAAGCCTTGAGATGCTCGTGTAAGCGTGTCATACAGCGGAGCCAGACCTGTTGGTGTGCGCTGTAAGGACACAAACAACCTGCATGAAGGAAATCCACAGGAAATCCAAAAAGAAAGCTGTTTTGAACCAATTGGATCCAGCTTTCCCCCATTGAGCTTTAAATTGAAGCTCCTGTCCTTGATTGATTTTTTTTTTCTCCTCTTCTGGGCCGCTTAATAGAAATGCTAATGAGTAATATAATAACCCTAAGGAGGTCAGAGAGGAAAGGCCAGAGAGTCAACAGAGAAGAGCAAGCTCCAACTGTTTGGGCTTCTGAGGAGAAATGATCTGTTTTGAAAGTAGCCTTGACTTTTGTTCTCTGTATTTGGTTCCTTTTTTCCTCAGGTCTGTCTCTAGGATTATGTCCATAACAGGAAGAGGGGACCGTCCCACATTGCTGACAAGATTTCTCGAGATAAACGAACATCAACACGTTAGGATGCTCTGCAATGTTTAAACCTATATGGCGAAAGTTCGACAATATTATATTGTCTGCACCTTGGTTTTCTAAAACTGTACAGAGACAGTGTGATAAGTAGGGTTAATTTAGACTCTCAGCTTCATCAGATTCAGACACAGCTAGATCCCTAATGAGACCCACCATTTGGGTGAGCCCAGAAGGGTGCTTGAGGGAGGTTTATCTGAGGAGAGAGACTGACTCGCCTGTGACCTGGACCAACAGGTTATTCTTTGGTGACAGGGTCCGGGGAATCAGAGATAAAGATGATAGAACGAGTGGCCTGGTGGTTGGGGGGTGGAGGCAGGTTTGCGCCTGCTCTAGCGCAACTTATTATGAAGCAAACTTATTATAAAGTGCAACATCTTATATATTTCAGGAGAGAAGTTGGACAGAGACAATAAGAGGTTAATCAAGGGAACGCAGGGTACCTCAAAGAACATACAGACTGAGAACACAGCAGCATCTGAACTGACAACTCCAATCTCTCAGGGGGAAAAGCCAAGTTCCCAGGTAGTAAAACCTTAACTCCTCTGCTGCCCTGGCCTCAGCCTCAGACTGGCCATGCCAAGTCCTCCTCCACCCGCCTCTCCCCCACTCCCAGTGCAAGGACACAGAACTAGGTTTCTTTTGTCCTGTCATCTGGGCCTCTGGGATAACCTTGCATTAGTAGTCATGCTCTCAACTGTTGTCTCAACTCAAGGCAACCAGTGCCATCCTATCGGTCTTGGTTCTGGGCTGAGTACTGCCACTCCCCTTTCCGTACTTCCTGGTTGGTACCAGGAACCAAGCATATTCCAAGTCTGCTGTGCCATGATAACTGTGTCCCTCTGAGCTATAAACCAAAATAAAACTTTCTTCCCTTAAGAAAACAAAAAGTTTCCATTAACTGTTTTTCAGAGAGTATGGACAGTATTGGGAAAAACTCCTAAGTTGCCTTGGTATGTGGCTGCATCTCCACAAGTGTTATTTCAGATTATTTTTATAACTATGAGCTGCCTATAAATAGCTAATATGCCACACAATTCCCATAAAGCAGTTCATTGAAGACCTAGGATACCTAAGAGTAAAGCTTGCTGGCTATGGCTTCCCTGATCCACAAAAGCTAATGTTTCGTCATCCCTCTGGTCTCCTCAGAGGACCAGCTCAGACTGTGTCTTCTGTACTATTCCTTATTTTTACACCACATTCATTTTCTGTGTAACCTTAATCATAAAACATTATTTTTACATTGACTCATTTGTTTGTTTCTGTTTGTTTAGATCCCGCCTGTCTTGGTTAGGGGTTTCTACTGCTATGATGAAACACCATGACCAAAAAGCAAGTTGGGAAGAAGATTCCTTCAGCTTACACTTCCTCATCACTGCTCATCGTCGAAGGAACTCAACAGGGAAGGAACCTGGAGGCAGGTCCTGATGCAGAGGCCATGGAGGATGCTGCTTACTGGCTTGTTCCCCACAGATTGTTCAGCTTGGTTTTTTTTTTTATATAGAACCCAGGACCAGTAGCCTAGGGATGTTACCACTCACAATGGGTTGAGCCCTCCCCATCAATCACTAATTACGAAAATGCCTTACAGCTGGGTCTCATCTGAGGTTTTTCTCCTTTCAGATGACTCTAGCTGTGTCAAGTTAGCATACGACTAGCCACACACCACCTTATTTGAATGTGTATTTTATGAGGACAGCGACTTTGTTAATATTTTCATCATTGGGACTGGCACATAAAATTAGCAATAATAATTTTTATTAAATAAGTGAATAAATGAGAACGTTAGGACCTTATATGTGTCCAGTTCTCCATCCATTACTGTTTCCTTGCTTCTTGGAGAAACAAATTTTAAAACTCCTTTAAATTTTAGCTTTCTCATTGTTATCTCAAACCAAAGTAGTCCAATCAGAAATAAAGTCCATGTAAAATAATCTGTACACTATTTTAGCAATGTCTGTTTAAATGAAACACCCTGACAGAAAGAAAGTTGGCGGGGGAGGGGGGAATGAGTAGTGTTGAGTATTATTAAGAAAACAGAGAATACTCCTTGCATTACTAACTAAATGCAGTCGCACCGAGATGCCTTCAGGTGGGCTCTGCACTGTACTAGAGTGCTTCAGTGAGAGACCTACTTCAGAAGTCAGTGCCACTGCCTTCCAGTTTCAGTTCGGTTGTGTATTGAACGTGTATTTATTTCAGTCTCCAGCCACACGCTAGGAACTGAGCTCAACCGAATCCTGAGGTTGTAAGGTCAACAGCAGACCCTGAGACCACCTAATACACACAAAGCTTTTATGCTAATAGGGTGTGTCAGCACTTCTATGGTCCCTTGAAGCTTCTAAAAATGTCAAAGAGTGACTTTCACACTCAACCTCCAAATAAGCAAAGTAGAATAAACTCGAGGTGTACATCTCTCTCTCTCTCTCTCTCTCTCTCTCTCTCTGTGATTTGGACATAGGATACCTTCCATATGTGGGTGTTTTGAACACTTGCTCCATTATCTTTGGCTTTACCTTAGAGGCTTTAAGAGCCTTAATAAGGAACAGCCCGTAAGACTAGTCCATCACTAGGGACAGGCTTTGAAAATCATTTCTGTCTCTGATTCTGGACTGATTTCTCTGCTTCTTAGCCCACCACAGTATGAAGGACCTCCACGACATGCTCTATGGTCATGTCATGCTTTCTCCACAATGGTGGGCTGCAACCCTCTGAAACCATGAGCAAAAGTAAACTTCCTCTTCCTGCTTCAATGCCGTCAGGAATGTTGTCAAGTGAGATGGAAAGTGACTAGCAGACACCAGATCTAATAGAAGGTTCTACCAAGTCTCTCTGCCTCCTTTTAAAGGGAATAAGATAGCACCCTTATTTGCTCTTGTGTATTTTGTTTTCAGACTAAAATAATTGTTCTTCTATTTACACTAATGCTTGAGCGCTGGTAGAATGAGAATGCCCATTAGAACATTTAGTCTTTGACATGACGATGATGGATTAAGCTATGCAATGCCACTAATTCAAGCAGCTCATTAGGAAAAGGTGATCACCACATCATCCATACAATAAGTAACCAATTTCCCCAACTTAACAGCCTGCAGCTCTTTGAGATTCCATCATTATTTTAACAGGAAATATCTCAACTACTTTAGAAATTCTAATTTGTTTGCTCCTAGAAGCCATAGGTGGGTCATGCCAACCACCCACAATGTTTCCCCCGCCCCCAAAGAAATGGTTTCTTTGTGTAGCCTTGACTGTCCTGGACTCCTTTTGTAGACCAGACTGGCCTCAAACTCAGAGATCCACTTGCCTCTACCTCCCAAGTGCTGGGATTACAGGGATTCGCCACCACACCTGGATTTTTTTTAAAGATTTATTTATTATTTAATACAGTATTCTGCCTGCAGCCAGAAGAGAGCTCCAGATCTCATTATAGATGATTGTGAGCCACCATGTGGTTGCTGGGCATTAAACTCAGGCCCCTTGGAAGAATAGCCAGTGCTCATAATCTCTAAGCTATCTCTCCAGCCCCACATCCTCATCTTACAAAAGAGGAAATCAAAGGAGAAACTGTTCACACTCTTTTCTGCGTACCTGAGGCGGAAAAACCGCAGGTGAGATGATGATGAACCCTGTCAATCTGAGCCCAGAGTCTGTACTTCCCAATCCCTCTCTGCAGTGCTGCCCTTTGGAAGAATGAAGCTATTCTGCATCAATAAAAATAAAAATAAATATTTAACATAGGTTTGATTTTTTTTAACATCAATTCTGATACTATTATATCCCATACTTAACTAAGTGGTTTGGGGTTAGGTGGGTAGATAGCCAGCTAAGAGCACCACACAACTGCACTTGCTACAGTGTTATTCAATTTAGTTGTATAATTGTAACAGAGGAAATAAAAATCCAGAGTGGCTAACAAGCATGCCCCCTGTCGCATAGCTAGGTGGTGATAAGCAAGGATTGCAACCCAGGCATGACTCCATGGTGAACTTACAAATCCTAGTTTGTGTGAGACACACTACTGGCATGCTTGCACTAGCCATGAGCCTAGGCTTGTCCGACTCCCGATCCAGGACTCACCCCCACTGGAAGACGTAGAGCCAGACAAGTTTCTACAGCACAATCAAATGACTCTGCAAGGCAGCGAGCACTGTGGATTGATGTTTCAGTTGGACTGCGTCTTGAACATACTAATGCTCAGACTGCTTTTAACTGGGGAAGATAGGTTCGTCCTGACCTGTTTTGCTCCATGCTGTAATCCTCAAATGACAGATTCTGTCCAGTCTTATGAAGCAAGTATTCATCAGTTACTCAGGAAAAAGATTCTGACAGAAGTTTAAAAGTGCTAAAAAAAAAAAAAACCAAACCATCCTCTTCATTCTTAGTAAAATATTCCAGACACAGCTTTTAATTGGTTTTCTCAGATAATCAACATTCACAGCAATTATATACCTTCATCATGCTTTCATTTGGTTATTTGGTTTGCATGCTGCAGATAGTCTTTGAATATTTAGTTATTCACTGGGATAACTAAATTTAGCCAGAAAATTCTATAATTGCACAACCACAATATATTTGAGGTGACTTCTACCATCTCATTATAGTCTTTTCAGTGGTTCATCTTTCTTTGCTTTATTGATCAGTGCTGTTAGCATCTTTCCAACAGATTGCTAATACCTGTTGGGGACGATACACAGCGCACTCTGGGATCAACTGCTTCTCTGCATAACTGAAAGGCAAGTAGCACAGATAGGTCCGGTGGGAGCTCCGTTACACGATGGGCTTCTGTCTTTCCAAAGAGCCATAACCTTACGATCATTTCCCCCATACCCTACATCTATCCTAAAGTGAAACCCCTGCATCTAATCTTTACTTTCAGTTCTTCTCAGAAAGCTTCAAATCTCTCCTTCAACTTCCCACTGTGCCTGAAAGCAAGCTAAATGAGTAAATGATAACTTCTGCCTGTTGAGGAAAATAAACACAATAAAACAGTAAAGAAACATTTGAAAAACCTTAGAAATCAAAGGAAAAAGAATAGCTACCGTACTTTGGTTATTTCACCCTTTATAGCAACGGAGTAGTGAAAGTGCGTGTGTAAAAACTTCATAGATGAGTGTGTATTCCAAGCTGGACAGAGAACCTTCCAGAGAGAAGTGAACACAGGCAAGGCAGGATGCATCCTATTGTTGTGTTCAGGAAGGACAAACTGGAACACCTTTTCCCAGATGAAGTTGCTGTGGACTCAGCCCGCTTGACTAATTCACCTTGAGCCATGCCGTGGGGTCAGCATTCCTTCCTGGCTTTCTGTTACAGACTGTAGAGAATAGAAACTCGCCACAGAGCCAAGGTTTGCAGCCTCATCTGACCTAGGTGTTCCAGGTACTTCAGTCCAATCCATCCCCTCCTGACCTCTACACAACTGGTTCCCTCTACACACCATTCTACTCCCCCCTTCATTATGTAAGCCAGAGGTCTCGACCTACTACTAGCAGGAAGCTGTATGTAGTTTATGAGCTTTGCTTGGTCCGTAAAAGGTTCAGTTATAACATTGTTTTTCTGCATTTAAAAATTTGGCTACTTAACAAGAACAAGAAGTTGACTCTTGGTTCCTCTGATGATAAAAGGATTACCTAACAATTCTTTGTGAAAATAAGTATCATAGAGTTTCCATCACTCCCAATCATCTCTTCAATAATGTGGCTGATGACCATATCATTAGTGCTGTTATTGCTGCGATGGTAGCTAAGCATATGGTGACTGCCAAGAGCTTTAGACCAAATCTGTGCGAGCTCGAGTTCCAACCAATTTCCTTCAAGGCCAGATGATCACAACCATTTGTTGAATCTCTTTATAGTTTCAGTTTACTCAACAGTGAAACAGCGGTAATAAAGTAAAGGCAACCATACTAGTCAAGACTAGATGAGTGTGAGCAAATACAGTGCCAAGAACAATGAGTGTCTGGTAGCAAATTGATGTTTCAACATTTCACTTCTATTTTATTTGCATTCTATTTTTGACTGCGGTGGGAGTTTGAGTTTGCGGTCCTGAGCTAATCATATCCTACTGCCCTTTTAACAATCACTCAAAGAACTTCCATCCTTTGAGCAACACACAAGTACCATTTGGTGTATTTGCCTCTCCCATCTGAGGGAGTTTCATGATGATACGGATGTGTCTTGTTCATATTTTATATTAATCTTCTCTTCTAAACATAGTTCTTAATGCATAAAAACTGCTCAAAAAGTTAAAAAGTGATTTAAGTCTCCTTTCTCTTATGTATATGGTTGGAATTATACAAGTTATTTGTCCTTATTGATCTAATGCTTTGTGGCAGCTCTTCTGGCATTATCTGTTATGTTTTTGGTTGTGAGCCTAGCCTCTAACAGCTGAGCCATCTCTCCAGCCCCCATTATCTGTGTGGGGCATTGCTTTCAGCTCCGTGTTACTCAACAACAGGGCATATTTTTCCCTTTATTTCGGAGTAAACTTGATATAGCTGGCATCTTCATGTTCAGATTATGCATGTGCTACAAGCAATACAGTTGCAAAGCTTGGACAGAAAGTAAGACTGGGGACTCTGGAGGTTGGCCACATGGTCATATTCTGTGTCACCGGAATGCAGAATTAGATAGAGGGTGGTAGGCATGGAGTTTATCATCTGCTCTGTGTGTGTGTGTGTGTGTGTGTTGTGTCTGTGTGTGTCCATATCCGTTATATGAGGGCCTTGCACACACATGATGAGGCCAGGGGAAGAAGTTGGATGCCTTCCTCTACCATTCTCTACCCAATTAACTTGAGATAATGCCTTTCTCTGAATGGAAAATCTATTTTTGTGGCTGGACTGCCTGGCCCATGAGCTTCTAGGATTCATCTGACTCCATCCTACAATGTGAGGTTTTTGGCACCCACAGTCATATCTGGTATTTTATGTGGGGACCGGGAGTTCAAACTCACATCCTCCTGTTTGCAGAGCAAGCACTCTTGCCCATTAAACTTTCTCCCAGGCCCTTCTCTGGCATTTTTATTTAGTCCCGTCTTCTATTATGTCCAGTTCGCCAGCTTATGAGGGCAGGAAGGACCTTTATTATAAGTAGAGTTTGCTGGCATAACCCAAGTCTCAGAAGTAATTAGAGATCAGGAGAATGCTGTTCAAAATGAAAGAGAGGAGACATGGCAGCTAACAGTCACTGCACGGCAAATATTTATAGTAGGCAATACACATATGATAACTAATTTCCCATAACAATTTTGTAAATTGCTGTTTATGAAGCACTCCCCCTCCATATGAGGACCTTAACATTTCAAAGAGGTATATTATTTATCAAAGTCACAGAGTTCATAAGTGTTAGAACAAGATAACAGACCAGGATTTCTAGACCCCAGAATCTGTGCTCTGTCCTCTATATTGCCCGAGGGCCACAGAGGAAATACTAACTGTCTAAATGAGGCAGGAGTAATAACTATCGGTAGAGGAGAAATGTGTAAAGTGCCATGGAGACTAGAACCTAAATATAAGGCACTAATTATAAACACAGCTAAAACCTGGAGAGCTCAAGGAAATGAAAGACCCTTATGCATGAAAAGGCATTGGTGTGTTTTCCTGTTTTATACATTCTGAATAATTAAGCCTTTTTTTTTTTTTTTTTTTTTTTTTTTTTTTTTTTTTTTTTAGCTTGCTAGTTTGCTAGGGATGACTTTCAGCTCCTGATTTTTCTGCTAGAATATCAAGCATACATCACCATGCCTGGCTTATGTGGTGCTAGGAATAAAACCCAGGGCTTCATGCATGCTAAATAGGCATGCAATGAACTGAGCTACCATACAGCCAACAAGTCCCTTTCAGACTGTAGGGCTTAGAAGGATTAGGGGAGTCTGTAGAGCAGGTCACAGCCAAGCTGTGGGAGCACGTGATGAGGATACTGAGAAGTAGTCACTTCTTTCTTTCTTCTTTTTTTTTTTTTTAATACCTAAAGGAGACAGAGGGGGTTTCCCTAGGATGCCGGCTCATCATTTCGGAAACACTAATTTGTCATGTCACGTTGCTAATGATTTCAAGTCACCAGCTTCTATTTCTTAAATGAGAGGAGATAATGTGGCTGGTAATGACTGCTTTCATTTCTCAGTGTCACAAAGCTGTTGAATAGTTGTTTTCTCTTCATAGATGTCAACTTGTGCCCTGCTGGACATGAGTGCTCTACCTGGAGACGTGGCATCAAGTGTTAATGGCCAACTTCAAGGATTTCTTCATTACCAACTGGGAAGTAACAATGCCAAGCTTTACTGATGGCCAGTATGTAGCAAACACTTGTTATAAGCATATCACATAACTTATATAATTAAATATTCATAACAAGCAAGAATTATCTTGCATATTAATCAGTATTGTCAGATAACAAAGATGACTCATCACATATTCTGTATGTGAATTCTTTCAATGGTACCTCGATCTTGATCTTCCCAGCCTCCGTGTCAGTGGGAGATACATTTCTGGGTTTATTACTGTTATTGTTAGCCTCACCATCAATCATTACTATTACTATAATTACTATGTGTGGGTATGCAAATATGCCATAGTTCATATGTGGAGGTAAAAGGAGAACATTGTGGATTTGATTCTCTTTTCCCACCTTTATGTGGGGTGCAGGGCTCAAAACCAGGTAGTCAGAATTGCACAGCCTGGGCTCTACCCACTGAGCCACCTCTCCAGCCTAAGTTTTTGTAATTTGTAGCCTACTCTGACTATAGTGTTTTGTTACAGTAGGTATAGCAAGTGTCCTTGTAAAATGACAGTGGCTGCTATGACCTTGAAATGATGTGAGAGCATAGATTGTTTTCTATTGCTGATTTATAAGAAAAAAAAGCCTAAAATATAATAAATAAATGTCTTAGTCAAAATTGGCTTGGCAGGACTGAGGTGATAAATACAACCCAAAGCAAAGAATTAAGAGCAGGAAGGAAGTGACTGACACAACAAAGGTGTCGTCCAAAGTCTAAAGCATACTAGAAGCCTTCTTGCACCTTGTAGCTGGGCCATCTGCTGCTTTGGCCTCTAATACTGCTGTGGACAAGGAAGCCTAAGTAGGATCAGCCAGAAATGTCCCATGCAAGCAGTATGTATCCTGTGGGCGAGGATCCAATCAGAAGACCCAACCTAGCTAAAATACATGAATAGTGAGTAAGCATCAACACTTTCTGTAAAACTATGAAGGGAGCAAGTGAATCTAATTGGCAGTTTCATGCACAGTATGGAATTAAGACTACTAAATTAGACTTGAAACTGGCCTCGGAGATAAAGAATATTTCCTCTACCTTAGCGTTCAATCACTAGAATCACAGGGCTGACTGCAAGCCTTCATCTTAATAATATAGTGTATTATTTAATTATTAATGCAATAATTATATTAATATCATACATTAATATATTATTAATGTAATATGTTTAATATATTATTTAATAATATAGTATATTAGTGTATAAATTACATAGAATATCCAGCAGGAAACAAAATACAGCACAGATAGCTCAAGAAAGTTTAATAAAGAAACATTTCTAATGCTTTGGGTAAAGTTAGGGAAAGCAATAGTGGATAATAAGTCACTCATTATCTATAACTCTGTGTTTCCTGTGGTTCATTCAGAAAGGGACATGGAGAAGACACTGTTCCCAGAGCTTAGGATGCAAGACAACCCTGGAGGACCAGGTGGTAATTGGCAGCAGCTATAGTCCAGAGGGATGCTTTCATTGGCAAAAGAAATGTTTCCAGAACATGGATGGAGCAGGAAAGAAATATGCTGACCCTCTCATCCAGACCCCCAGTCTCCGGCCAATTCCTGGTTGGCTGAACAGAGGGAGCAGGCAAGTTACCCACGCTAGATCGATGATCTCCAGCCCCTAGGGGCAATGAGCAAAGCAAAATGGGACTAGGGAAGGTTTGCAAACAGCAAAGGAGTAATTCATCAGACACAGACAAGACAGATGAAAAATGAAAATGGCAGCTTTTGGAGAAATTAGAAGATTAATCCATTCCCGTTTTAATGAGAAATATCCTTTTTACCATTCCAATTGGCTCCAATCCTAGAGAGGCCATCCAAGTTTTTTTTTTTTTTTTTTTTTTTTTTTTTTTTAACTCTAATGTCAATCTGTAGACAATATGAAATACAACAGAACGCACGTATTCCTCTCAAAGAGGCTCCATGACCTTAAAGAGGGAGACACTCAGGAATGGGGCCCTCGGAAGCCTTGTCTACTCACCTCTCAAGTCATAAGTCAGCCAACTTCTTTTGAGTGGCTCTCAAGTTCAAGGCCTTTGCTAGTCTCTGAGACTAGAAAGGTGAACAGTGGCTTCTCCTCCCTTGTAGTGTAAAGTCTGTGGCTTTACACTGTGTAAATTGAATGAGGGTGTGAAGAGAAGGCTGTGCCAGGCCTTGAAGAGACTCCACATGCAGGGGAGAAGTGCCTATCTTACTCTTTGCGATGGGAAACTATGGAAGTCATGAGCCATGACTTCTCACTGCACTTAGGGTTCAGGGCAGTCACCTCAGAAAAACAGTAGCAGCTGCTTGTCTGCTTTAGGCCTACAGCCTCCCCAGGCACGGTCTTTCAACCAGGTCCATAGTACTAAGAACAGATTTTCCCCCTGCAGAGCAAGTCTCAAGTCACTCAAAAAGCAGCCCATAAGGGGCTTGCTTCTATTTCACCTGAGGTCCTGTCTTGCCTGGAAGGTTGGTAGCTTTGCATACCATCCACAAGCGAATAAGCTTACTGGCAATTTATGACAATTTCCTCCCGGCAACCTTCATAGAGACCACCAGTGCCAGAAAAACAAAACAAAACAACCAACCAACCAAAAACAACTCTTTAAGGACTTATAAAACTAAACAATAACTAAATGGATGGGGATTGTCTTTGTAGAAACAGAAATGCATGTATTCAAAGTTTGTTTTCAGGTGGATTAGATTTGTATAACTCAATAAGATCAGAGTAAGACGGGAGAACCCTTTAAGGCCCACAAGCCTTACGCACACTGGCTGACTGGCTTCATAGATTCTGTTCTTCTCAGTACTGCATCTTCATGAACTCACGGAATATATTTACTTCCTGGGGATACTACAAAGAAGGACCACAGATGTGGTGGCCTAAAAACAACAGAATTTTATTTGCATAATACAGGAGGCAAACTCAGGCTGCCAACAGTTTCTTCCTTCTGGGAGATCTGAGACAGACTGTGTCCTGTGCCACTCTCCTGGCTTCTGGCCAGCTGGGGGCAATCTTTTGCACTCTGACTTGAAAACATGTGACCCCAACCTCAGTCTTTGTGTCTACTTATCTTCCTCCTCCATGTCATAAGCCACTCCCCTGTGTGTGTCCCTGTGTCACAAGCCACTCTCAGTTCAAGCAATCTCTTCTTCTCAGATCTTAATTACATTTGCCAATATGCTGTCTGCATATGATACACTGAAGGGTACCCAAGGACAGAACTTGGGCACACCCTTTGGTGAGATGCAATTCAGTGCATCACCCTAAACTTTTGATTGCCCTGTGTAATGTGAGAATAACATATTATACATAACATCATGTCAAGTCGGATCAAATGCTGCTGCTGGTTACAATTTTAAAGAAAGCTGTAACACAAATGATTATTATTACAGATTTTAAAGTCATTTGATCCTTTGAAGAGTAGGGTTAACATAGGCAATATATTACTTTAACTATATTTTCCATAAATGAATCTCTTTCCTATCTAAAACTGTTTTTTACAGCTTAGTGGGTGGGAGGGCTTTATTCCAGAGGACCACACCCTGATAAAAGCCCCAATCCTATCAGCCACCCCCAGAGGATCAGAGTCTCAGCAGTGCCAAGAGGACAGACAGGTTTCTACGAATGCCTGATACTAGAGGGAGCTTGCATGGCAGCCAACATGGAAATGCCTGTTACAAAAGAAATTTTACAGAGGGACCACCAGGTGCTCTAGAAGGTATCTACTGCAGGTTTAGTCAGCCTGCAGACACTATACCTGGGGTTCACCACAGAAGAAAACACACTGACGAAAGAAAGAAAGAAAGAAAGAAAGAAAGAAAGAAAGAAAGAAAGAAGAAAAAGAAAGAAAGAGAAAGAGAGAAAGAAAGAAAGAAAGAAAGAAAGAAAGAAAGAAAGAAAGAGAAAGAGAGAAAGAAAAAGAAAGAGCTGAGGTATAAGACAACACAGCCGGAGTCTTTGGGGAAACCCAAGTCACAAAGCTGCCACACCCTCAGTTTTTAAAGATTAACTCTATAGAAGCACTCCAGCCTGTCAGTGGTCCCCTGGTGGTAACCTCAACTCATGCAGATTCAAGTAAAGGGGACTGTCAACAGAAACCACGTTGGTTTGCTGCAACACCAACAAAGGGAATTGGTTGCTTTGGGATTTAGCTCAACAAAACAGATTATACACACAAGGACTTAGCCTCACAGTCACAATGTCACAACTGTTGGCAGATGTTTTAGATGGAGGGGTTAAAGTGCGGCAGTCCATCCACTGGTATGGTGGTGTTAGAGTCCTCAGTGGAAGAAGCTTCTCTTGCCGAATTTTCTGCCGTCTGGCACAGCATTTTGTAGAAGTTCCTGAGGCAGGCTATGGGGCTGGATCCATACTTTTACTAGTCAACAGCAATTGTGCATTCTGACTTTTATTAGTGGGTTCCTTGCTTAACAAAGGCTGAATGGGTTCTGCATTGGCTGAATGGGTGGTCTGTGCTTGCTTAGACTTAATTTTCTAATAAGAGTACAGGCTGCCACCTCCAGGCATCATGTGGGCCAGTTTGTTGGTGCAGTGGGCCCATGCTTCCAGGCTTGCATGCCTGACTCTTACCAGACTCTGGACACAAGTACCTATTAATAACAATAACTGCCAGTTGCTCTTGTCTAATGTGTAATTACCACTTGCCTATAAGCACATAAACACCTACATAAATAAAAAATGCAGAGGAGTAAAGAGAACATGGAGACTATGGGAAAGAATGAGAAGAAAGGAAATAAAGGAAGAGCCAGAGAGCAGGGAGAAGAGATGGGGAGTGAAAGGTTTCTTTATGTATTTATATGCTGTTTCTTTGTCACCAGGATCTGCTCTTTAAACCCAGGTTTGGATGTCCTGAGAAAATGCCATTGAACTCAGAGAAATGGAGATGAAGACTACACTGAGATTCTAGCTTTCCCCAGTTGGCATGGCAGGCATCAAAAAAAGAACCAACCAATGCTGGCAAGGGTGAAGACAAAGGGAGCCCCTACACCCTGCTGGTGAGGATATAAATATAGCTGCCCCTAGAAATCAGCTTGGGTATCCATCAAAAGCTGAAAGTACATTTGCCCTATAGCCTAGACATTCTACTTCTTGGTATTTATCCAAAAAAGATTCCAACTCAACACATTAAGAAGATACCTGCCCATCAGGACTTTTGCAGAACTATCCACGTGGCTACATTATGCAAATAACTCAGCTGCCCAAGGCTTGGAGGGGTGTGAAACAGCAAGTGGAGTTCATATACACAGGGGCATTTGTGTAGCCATAAAGGAACATGAAGTTGGTCATTTGCAGGAAGAATGATATAACTGCAGATAATAATATTAAGAAAATTAAGTCAGTCTTAGAAAAATACGTATCATCACATTTTCTCTCATTTATGGTCCCAGATAGTATATATAATATATTATCTGTAATACATATATTATATTATACATAACATATATGCATAGATATTGCCTTAGATCACTGTATAATAATAATAAGAAGAAGGAGGCCATAATCAAAATAAAAATGAAAGGTAATTGTATGACTCTGAAGTTGGGACTGTCGCATATGCTATTTCAGATAATATACTTTGCAACGAAGTGACACTGCCACTACCTTCTTCCCCATGCCACTCTCAAGACTTATGAAGGCTGGCTGTGTGACTTCCACAGGATCACATGGCTATTGAGGAAGTAGCAAACCGGGATCTGAATTTGTTTGCCGGGGAGTTGTCCATGGGCACAACACTACTCTGTCATATTGCTGTTTTTGTTCTCCATTTTACTTAACTATCCTTTCATTTACCCAACAAGCATTTCCTGGAAGCCCGCTATAAAAGCGGGGAATGCAAAGATGAACTATGTAAAATAAGTCCCGACTTTCCTGAGACATATTTTACAGGGGAAATAGACAATAAGCCAGTAAGTGTGCAGAGCAATAGCCAATTACACCATGTACTGTGGAGCCCACGAGACAGGGTGTTGTATGGTTGTGTAGGAGCTTGAAGGACCTTCCTACAGGAGGTGAGCTTTGAGAACAGAAAAGACAGGGAAGAACAAAACAGATGTGAAACTCTGAAGGCAAGAGTGTGCTAGAATGTCTGAGGCTAAGCAAGAGGCAATGGGGGCCCGAGAGAGTGACCAGATAGAAGAGGCAGACTGATGAGCAAGATGCAAGCTGGACTATTGTTTCTCTCTAAGGCCAAAGGAAGGAAAATGGCTTGTGCTCTAAATGCAGTCCGGGGTCCTGAAAGGGCTGTTGGGTTTTGGCGATAGGATTCAGTGATAATTTTAAAGATGTCTCTGGCTCTACATTTTCATCTAAGGGAGATGTACCCACAGCCAGACTAGGTTAGTGTTGACAGAGGGAACAAGAAGCCACTTGATCTGAACATATAGTATCGATGGACCTAGATGTGATTGTTAAAGAAAAGAGAAGAAACAAAAATGACGCCTTGAGTTTGGGGTTCACTAACAATGCTTGCAGTTGGCTCATGTCCTGGAGCTGAAATTTAGAGTGACTGGGCCTGCTGTCACATCTGAGCACACCTCTATTTCTCTACAAATGATTCTAAACAAACCCTCCTCCATCACCCACAACAGCCCTCCCAAGGCTCACTCCTCCAGCTGCACACATGCACACACTCACATGCACAAGCTCACACACACATGCACACACATGCACAAGCACGCACATGTACACACTTACATGCCCAAGCACGTACACTCAAACACAGTCTCCCTCCCTCCCTCTCTCTCTCTCTCTCTCTCTCTCTCTCTCAAACATATGCATACACTTACATGCCCAATCACGCATGTGAGCATTCATGTGTGTGCGCGCGCATGCGTACATAGAAACACAGAAAGTTCATCCTTTCTAACTCCATTTATGAGAATCTCCTCCAGTGATTTAAGTCAGAATGTCAGCCAGATCGGTTGATCTATCTAGCACCCTCATTTTAAAGATAGAAAACTGAGAAAAAGCAAAGAGAAAACTTGGTTTGTTTGATGTCACCCAGCTATCGTGAAAAATCCAGGAATATAGTACCAACCTCTTGACTCCCATACAAATCTCCTTCCACTTAATTCAAGCTGGCTTCTAAAACCACCTTGCCTCCCTCCATCATCTCTCTCCTTCCACCGTAGCTTCCTGATGAAGTGGCTGGTCCTCCCCTCTGTCTCCTCTGTACATACTTTGCCTCTCTAGATAAGGTCAAAGACTGTGTCATCATTTGGCATGACACTCAGTCCTGACTGTATTACCGAGGCGATGCAATACACTTAGAGGACGCTGATTGATTATGCTGTGGTCCCACATTTGCATACTGAATCTCTCATATTTTTTAAGACCGCAATCTCAATCTACATAGCAGTCAGGTACATCCGGTTCTGGTCTGCTCAGAGGCAAAAGCAAACTCGTGCTCATTTTATATCTTTATTATTATCAATGCTCCTTACTGTATCTGCTTGATCCATCATAAAGGAAATTGCAGTGTCTGTAGTCTTTGATTTCTTTTCCCATCCATGCACAAACTAGGCTAGTCTAAGATCTGAGATTCCGTCTACTTGTTTCTAAATCCTAGACATCTCATTACTGATCGATGACCCAATCCTTTTAATATGCCTTCCAAGAAGGCTTCCTCATTACACTCTCCCTCAGGAACAGGATGGGATATAGGTGGGGAAGGGAGAGGAGAAGTCTACTAAATTCTCTGAGAATCCATTTGGGGTTAAACAAGTGAGCTTTGACCATGCAGAGATGGTGGAGTGAAAGAGATGTGAACCCATGTTCCGCTCGCTGTTCACTCTCCCTGATGCAACAATTTCATCCTTTTCATCTGCTCCCACGTGACAACCATGTCGCCATTTGTTTCCTCCTAGACACATGTGAGCACCTGAGCGTGCCATCCCTGGACTTCCCAGTAGAGCCACTAGGGAGGAGCACCCGTTCATAGCACCTTCCTTCTATTCTAATTGTCTTTCTCCTTCTGACTACCTGCCTCTGAACAGGCCTTAGGGCAATCTCAGCCCAATCCTGTAATTGCTATTATATATTTCCCGGATACCCCTGATTTTTAATACCCCATAGAAAATGACAATTTAGACTCAGTTTACTCCATATTTTAATAATTAACATTCTAACACAGCAAGTATGCCAATAACTAGGTTCTTAAGGCTGACCAGGGAAGGGGCTAAGAGATTTAAGTCAGAGGTCAGGCTAACCCAAACAAAGCTTGGATCTTTTTATACATTTCAATATTCGGATTCAAAAGTTGAATCTCGCCAAGCCTGCTTCCTTCTCCACTCTTCAGGGATTAAAAGTGTCTCCACATGCACTTGTTAGAATTAAAAGGAGCTCTTAGAGACAGAGTCTGGCAGAATGCAAACCACTCGAGGATTAGCAATGGCTCTTGGCATGACCGTGTCATTGTTACAGAGCACTCGCATGTTTCTAGGAGTTAAAATAGCGGTGACAGAATCAGGACAAGCGTTCCTTTAGTGCCTCCCTAACTTCGAGGTGGAAACAAAAGAAACTCTGGGAAACCATTGGAAGCTGATGTGCTCCAATGGGTGGCGAGGCCAAAAGGCCAGTGGAGCGGCAATCCCATAATTTCAGGGTATAGTAAGGCCAGGAGCGTTCCTCGGAAACTTTATCTTGCCAACAAAAGTAAGGAGGGGCTCCTGTGAAAAGGGTTGAGATCTGGTCACTAGGCAGTGTTCTGAACAGCAAACACAGATGACAGTCATATTTACGGTCAATTTACCAGAATCAGGTATCAGATGACCTCTGACACCAGCCATCGCTTCCTAAAGAGCTAATTAGCTGTAAAAATGAAGTGACAAGTCAATTGTATCCACACAAAGGATGAATTTGTCATGTGGGGATCTGCTGGGGATTTCAGCTTCTGGGTGGCTTCTGGGCCTACAGAGAGAGCTACATTAGGGGAAGAAAGAACGTGGCCCAAGAACTAAGGTAGCACTAGCGCCCTTACTTCCCAGGGGCAGGTGGCTCTGCACACAACCACTCCTGGCTCAGAAACGCCAGGTTTCAGAACCAGATGCTGAGGAAATGAAGACCCCCTAGAAACTAGAAGGAACCAGCTTTCTCTGGGAACTGATGAAAACTTCAGCAGCCATTGTTTCTCCAGCAGAACTAAGTTTTGTTTGCTACGGTGCATCGTTTTCCCCCTAAGTCTTAAACAGGAAACCTAAGGAACAAAAAGAGGAAATCTCTACATTTTTTTTCTTCTTCCTAAATAATTGGGGTTATATTAATGAGGAAAGCTAAAGTCAAGAGGAATGCACAATTCAAAGTCTTTATTGATGTCACATTTTACCCCTAAAAACATTTCTTCGTGTTATTAACCAATGCCCAAAATGACCATAGTTTATAAACTTGCCCTTTCTGAGTTCTCTAACTCTCAGACGTCAGTCCTTACTTGATGACATAAGATCATTGTCTCTTGATATATTCTGAAAGATGCTAAATATTTTCTCACCCTTGTTAGCTAGGAACACCCAAGGTTACCGGCCCTTCCAAAAACTATGCCATTTGCAGCCAAACCCGTGCCAACACCATAAACTAGCTGCTAAGCATGGATCTTTGTTCTGACAGAGACCCACTCAAAGACAGCAGTGTCCTATTCATCCGTAGAAACTACACAACCTTCATTAACCAGGGAAAGAGGGCAGGAAGCAAGGGTAGGTGGACAGGACATGTTGCCTACTCCACTGTAGCAATGTGAAAAGAAAGTTCTTCCTTTATGCCCTTGGAGTCAGCTAAAACTAGGCTGCACAGGATCATTATGAATCTCACAGTTAGCATGGGTACATACAGAATGCCTTACCACCTGCCAGGTGAGGGCCCCTGTGCTCCTAGGAGTCTTCACATACAAGGAGCCACTGGCGTGTATCACAAGGCCAGTGCCTCTCAGAAGTCCCGGCCCATGTCATTTGACATGGGAGGAAAAGCCATTGATGCTTTCCTTCTCACACTCTAAGACAGCGGTTCTTAATCTGCGGGCCGCTTCTCCTTTGGGAGTCACATATTAGACACCCTGCATGTCAGATATTTACATTATGACATGTAACCATGTCAACATTACAATTTGAAGTAGCAAAAATACAATTCTATGAGGCACTGTGTTAAAGGGTGGCAGAGTTAGGAAGGTGGAGAACCACTGCTCTAGACACTCCAGTCTCTTCCTGGGAATGCTGACTCAGGGTAGGAACCAGAAGGGAAAAAAAAAAGCCAGGATGTGGCAGGGCTGCAACAGTTTAAAACACGGTAATGAAAAATTGCTTATGTATTCCCTCAAAGTCACGATTAGGTGTGTTAAGCAACAGTGTGTAAAAACCAAGCCAAATAGCTCACCTTTTTTCCATCAGAAAGTCATCAAGACCTCCAGCTCTTGATCTGTTCATACCTTCTCCTCCTAAAAGCAAATGTTTAAAAATTTAAGGCATTATTCATCTGAAATTTCTATTAACGTAAAAAGCATTTCTGTTTGAACATGCAGTATCCATTATAGAATGGCCCACATACACACTGTCACATTGTCACAGTTAGTCTTTCTACTTCAGCATCTGATGAGTTGCCTTCCCACTACATTCCTTAAAGTGTCTTTTCCTCCTCTTCATGGACCCTTTTCTATGTTCTTCGCCTCTACCCACATTTACTCCCAGCTAGATACACACATTTAACACTTAGAAGCCAAGATCTGCATGTGAAAGAAAACATATTTTTATCTTTCTAAGCCTGGATTACTCCACTTAGTATAGTGTCTTCCAGATCCATCTATTTTCCTGCAATTTTTACCTCATTTTTCTTTATTACTGAATAAAATTCCATGTGTACATATGCCACGTTTTAATTCACCATTCATCTGGTGGTGGACATCGAGGCTGATTTCATTTCCTTGCTGTTGGGAGAAAATGGGAGATGAACATGGGTGTGCACATGTCTCTATGGTAGGAACAGAGTCCTTTAGACATATGCCCAGGAACGGAATATCTAAGTCATATGGAAGCTCTAGTTTTAGATTTCTGAGAAATGAGAACACTAGCTCCCATGTGTTGCACCAATTAGCACATCTGACAATAGTGGGTAAGCTCCTCCCCCAGGTCCTCACTAGCACTTGTCATTTGTTTTATGGAGGATGGCCATTCTGACTAGAGAGAGGCGACAAGGGATGCTGAACACTTTGTATATGGTATGTGGCTTGATTTTGTTTGTCTAATTTTGAAGATATACAAATAGATGACAGGTAATAGATGATGATGATAGATAGATAATACATGCAAGCATGTATGTATACATGCATACATATGTGTGTGTGATATAGTTATTAACCCCTCTTCTTATGTATAGTTGGTAAAGTTTGGGTTTTGTTTGTTTGTTTGTTTGTTTACATTTTATAGACTGTCTGTTTATTCTGTTGACAGTTATTTTGCTATGCAGGAGTCTTTTAATTTCATGCAATTGCATTTATCAATTCTTGGGACTATTTTCTGTGCCATTGGAGCTCTGCTCAGAAATGTTTTGCCTAGACCTACATCCTGAAGTGTTTTTTCTTTAGCAATGTCAGTGTTTCCAGTTCTACATTAAGACCTTTGATCCAAGTGATTTTATAGAAAGATACAGCATTATTTTTTTTCTGCATGTGGACATCCAGGTTTAATAGCAATCCCCCTTTTTCCCCCCGGTATGTGCCTTTGTTGTCAAAAATTAGATGGCCACAGTTGTATGGGTTTACCTCTGGGTCTTTTGTAGTGTTCTATTGGTCTGTCTACATGTCCGGCTTTGTTCCAGCATTGTGTTGATCCTGCCACTACTCCTTCGTCCTACAGTTTGAGGTAAGGTAGCACTATATTTTCATCTGTATTCTTTCTACTTAGAATCACTGTCGTGAGTATTTTCAGACAGATTTTAGGATTTGTTCTGAATCTATGAAGAATATCGCTGGAAGTCTTATGGACATTACATTGATGCTGTATATTGCTTTGGGTCATACACCCATCTTCAAAACATTCATCCTGCCAGTGACAATTTCAACACAAGTCTAGCCTTCTTTGAGCATGGGTCTCTATCAGAGCGGATGGCAAATGCTAGGAGATATATCCTATAAAACCTCTGCTGCAGGGGATAACCCAAGCTTCCTGGGAGATATTGGGCCCACAAGCATTATGTCTTCATATAAGTCTCTTCTTAACCTTGTCACAGCCTCACTCGGTCGAGAGCTTGGGAACAGTACATGATTCTAATCTCTGTAGCTACATATAACTGATGTTCTCACACAGGTGTCATTGCTTGCAGCCCTGACCCCAGTTCAGGCTTGAAGTCCTGGGAGGCTTGTAGAAGCTGTTTCTCAGTGCTTCTAGGAAGCCATAGGCACGCACTCCTGGCTTACACGCTGTGGGATGCTACCTGAAGACTCAACCTAGATAAACCAACAGTCTACAGATGTAGAAGATAGAAGCTAAAATGATATTATGAAATTTCTAAAGTTGGACATATATGCAACTTCTAGAAGAATTAAAAATAAAGTCAACTCATACAATACAGGAGATTTTCTCACTACTCACTGAACACTTTTTGTGGTACTGCTGTTTGACCTCTTTCAGACAATGCCTTGCATAGTTCACAACTGGCAGGAATGTAGACATCTCACACATCACGTGGTCCATTAGAATTATAGTCACCAGTGAACTAAGAGCAAACAATGATGCCAGAGACTTGGGCGGGTTAGACAGAAGTGAAAGTACACTCAAAGCTCTGTAAAAAGAACCCAAGAATCAATCCTGCAAAGCTACCCACAGAGCTGAAGGCAACAACATCACAGCAGCACTCTAGGGGCATGCTGTTGGTATTGTCACTGGATCTCCCCAAGAGGTCACTGTGGCTTGTAGCCAAGAGCCATTCTTGGGCACTCATTACCCAAGAATGCCAACGGGCCTCACGTAAGCAAAGCAAAAGAGACATCAGTAGCTATTACTTCTTAACCAGGAAAAAAAAATCACTTCAAATAACTAATCCCTGTGGGTTCTCTTTAAATAGTAAGTAACCAATGCGCCTAAATGTTTATTTACCATAGTCCTCTGTGCTCCCAAGTTCACAGGCAGGAAACAGAAGGAGCTGACTAAAGATTAGTCAAAACTGAGGTTAAGCCCTTCTGAGAGGATAATTATGAAACGAATTTCATTAAATCGGCTCAGTGTTTTGGAAATATGCCAAATGATTAAAAATAGATAATGCCCTTATCTTCTCCATTAATACCTGTTAGCCAAAATGACAAAAAAAAAAAAAAAACAAACAAACTTTACAGGAGATGTTATGACCACAAAAAATAAATAAATAAAACAAATAAATAAAAAATCAAAAAACCTTGAACTGATTCCTTTGACAGTTTCAGTTCCAAAACGTGTAAATAATTTGCCACTAGGTAATTGTCTTTCATATTATTTATTCTTTCATTCATATTACAAAGTCAATAATATGCTTATTATAGGAACTTTAAATAATGGCCTGAGAAGACAAAGTAACAGTTATGCATAATATCCGTACCCCCAAAACAGTAGCTATCGACAGACATTCCAATGTTTTTTATTACAATATTAGAGTCATATTGTGGACATCACATTGTAGTCTGCTTTTCTTTTCACATAATAACATACTCTAAGCTGTCTCATGGCATCACATACTATTTTACTATGTCATTCTTAAAGCCATATTTCAGAATATGAGCACATAATTATTAAAATAACCTATTGTGACACATTTGGGTGGGTTTTTTGATATCTTATTATTATAAATTCTGTGCTCAAAACGCATAAATTGTTATGAACATTTATATTTCTTTGTAATATATTCTTAGGAGTTTAAATGGAAAAAAAAAACCACTTAAGATTGCCAAGTGAGACTCACCCTCCGACTCCATCCAAGTGGCATCAGTTATAACTTCTGTGCCCACACCAACAATTAACATCACTGTTTTGGAAATTTTTCTTAATTTATAAGCAATTAGGTAACTTTCTGCTTTTCTTTTATCCAACCACTGAAACCTGATTATATTTTCTTTATTTGCCCTTTTAGTTTTATGCTTTTAACTGTCTAGCACTAGTTTATCTGATTTCCAACGTGTTGTATGTACAAGAACCTAGGATCTTGTTTCATGTTTTCTTTCGCTTAGTCTTCTTCCTGTGAAACCTGTGATGGATTCTCTAATCTAAAAGAATGAGAGATTGCTTTATAATAAAATAGTTACAAAAAACAAAGTGAAGCTATTATTTGTTACTTAAAGACCATTTACCAATAGCCTTCATTTTGGCCCAAAAACCTTTAAGGAGTTTTATCAAGACAAATTATTCTTTATTTGCTGACGAAAATTTTAGAAATATATAATTATTGTGTGGATCCCTCTTACCTTCTGAAATATGAAATTTTATATGCTAGTAGTATATATTTCATACTACGATTAGGGGTTTTATCAGGTTTTTCTGCAAAATTAACTTACTTCGGTAGATATTTTATTAACTTTTGGAAGAGTTCATATACCATCTATTGTACTTTGATTGCTTCGCCACGTCCTCCGACTCCTTCCAGATCCAACCTCTACTCCATGTGCACTGAACTTTGGGTCCTCGTTTGTTTTAAGCCTAGCCAGGCAGTTAGTGCTGGCTGGACAATCGCGGGTGTGGATGCATCCGCTGGGGTTTGTTCCACCTCCCAGGGGCTATTCTCTCAAAGGACACTAACTCTTCCGCTCTTGAAAGCTATCAATGGCCAATGGATCCTCAGCTAGGCATGGAACCTCTTCTTCACCCCTTGACTCTCATCCCCACGCCATGCTGGGATTTTTGCCTGGCTTGAGCTTGACCCACTTTCAGAGTGAACCTTAGATCCAATCAAAAAGTGCTTGCTTATGCCCAGAACATTCTTGCCACTATTGTGGTGGCAGGCATAGCTTACCAGGCCAGCCATTATTGTAGTACATAAGGTTCACAGCTAGATAATGTTGGTAATTGCTCTTCTTCTTCAATAGCATCCGTGGCACCTTCCAGTACTATGAAAGCTACTAAGGGTAAAACTTCCACATATTTTATGACTCAACTATGTAGTGTCTTGGAAGTGCAGGGTAGAGTAAGGAAATGCTGAGAGGTGTAACTCATGCTAAGGACCTTCTGAAAAAAGTCATATAAAAACTGCTACTGCAGATGTTTTCTACAATATAAGCATACATTCACATAAAGTATTCAAATGCAGTTACCCTATAACAGGGCAGCAATGCCCCTACCAGACACCATAGGATAACAAATAAATATCCCAATCCTAGGAATATATTACTGTGTTTGGAGCTATGGCCAGTGAGGGTCCAAAATATTGTAGGACTTTGTTCTTAGTTACCCTCCTTGACAATAAGACCTTATTGCTAAAGATGTCAAAATTAACTTATTTCCCATTGGCTTAGAGGAAAATGAACAATTCCAGTGGGTTTTCCCTGCCAAAGACACAAATTCAGAAAAAGTGGTTGGTCACCAGAAAAGGTTGCACATCGCTCTCAGGCAATCCTCAGCAAGACTTGCCAGTGTGCAGCATACTCTGAAGGTTGACAAGCAGTCTATCTACAGGCTGCTGAACAGCAGGTCAGCCCAAGAGTAATCTACGCACCACTGGATGACACAAGCATCTTTCCCTCTCCTTTTCTCCAATGCTTCCAGAAATGTTTGTTGCTTTATGATATGACTCTTTTCTGCCACCCTGTATTTTCCTAAGCAATGAACAAAAAAGACAGCAAGCTGTACCCACTTTAGTGTTTTAGGTTTAGGTTTAAAAGATAGAATCGGTGAAGTTAAAAAAAAAAAAAAAAAAAAAAAAAGAAGCCCCACTATTTAAAAGCAAACAAAACTGAAGTGAAGGACATTTCATGCGAAGCCATTATTAGAAGCAGAAGCCATGAAAAAATGGTGAGTAAAGTTGTAATAATACCTCATTTGTATATATTAAAAGAGCACAACAAAAACAAAGATAAGATCTCTCTGTTTAAAATTCCCTTTGTTCTGTTAGTTCACAGACTGGAGTGCTCTCCCTGGAAGGTCGCAACACTCGGATAGTATTTCCCCGGACCTCAGATACGAGTCTCCCTGATGGCCTCCGAAACTGAAAAGGAGTAGGAACAAAAGAGGCCCAAGTCACCAACTTCATCCATTTCTCCATGTGCCATTCACAGCATTAAACATAGACAGTAGGAAAGCAAGAGTTAATTAAGACTTTAATTAATTAATTAATAATTAATACTTTAGACAGATATGATAATGAAACAACCAAGTAAAGCTTTCTCTAGTAATCATTTAATAGGTAAATCTTAGGATTTATGTTCTGATTAGTGTGCTGCCCTATAAATATGTAAATCATTCTTAGTATTGTCTTTTTATCCACTTCAATCCTATGCCTACACCTCATCTAAGATGTTTTCATTTCATGTAAAGTCCACTTTGGGACAGAAAGGGACAGTAAAGACTTGAGATGATCGTTGAGAAGCAATTGCTAGTCTTAATTGGGAACGGTCAACTAGGTGGAAATTCAGAATCATGGCTGAGGTCCTTCCAAGCAGGGAAAGCCACTCACAGTCTCAGAGATGGCCGGGGGTTCCACTGCACTTCCCTAGGGGGCTGTAGGCCTGATTGCTCCTCCAGCGTGACTGTCTATGGGAAACTAAATAGGTTGGCCTCTCCTGCAGGAAGTGGAAGCCTGTCTTAGTAGCTTCTGTAATGAGAGAAAGAGTGAGGAGGGAGTTTCTTCAAATGCAGGGAAGACAGAAAGAAGTAGGACACGTTTCTCTAAACTGTCTAAACCTTGTTTCTTGGATGTGTAAGGTTTTACAAACAGTGTTCTTGTGTTTTCCTCCTGCTGTGGGCTTTCAGAGGATTTTTCTACACAGAAGCAAAGCCTCATGGAATTTCCCACATTGCAGTTCACTGTTGCTTGGCTGCATTATTAGAGCAAACCAAACAGATCCTCCTGAATGGAAGCTCCAAGACCCACCATAGACTCTGGCAGCATTAATGAACCAAGAGCTTAGATTCTGCTGGGCCCCAGAGAGCAGCAGGGCATGGGGGCCATAAAATCCCTTGGCTATGAGACTAGGCTACAGTCATAGAGAATCAGGTTCTCCTAGAAGTTGTTGTATGTCCCAACATCTGCTGGCCATGTAAGACAGTGCGACTGATGGTTGGCATGTAGATGTAGACAGTACATAGACAAAACAGATAGATAGATAATAGGAGGATGATGGAAGATAGACAATAGATAGATAAATAGGTCGGTAGATGATAGGTAGATAGTTGATAGATGATAAATGATAGATAGATAGATAGATACATAGATACATAGATAGATACATACATAGATAGATAGATAGATAGATAGATAGATAGATAGATAGAATATATAGATATACATAGATACACAGATAGATGATAAATAATGATAGATTAAGGGTAGATTGATTGATCAGTAGATGATAGATATGATAAACTATGTATGTGTATAACTATATGTTAATATATTAAACAAACTTAGTTGTACTTTTTAAGCAAATAAAGAATCAGATAAAGTGTTTTCCTGAATTTATTCTTAACATAACACCCAGAAGCAATACAGTATTACGTTTTTAAAGAAAAGTCTCTCCTAATTTAACTCAGAATTCCCTTTGAGATGAATGAAAATTATATGTTGATTGAAGACTCAATATGAAAACAAAACTGCTGCTACCAATCCAGCCCTCCCTGCAAGGACAACAACAGCAAAAGCCTGTGGTTCATTTCTCATAGGGGCATCAGTGCAGCAGCTAAAGACTCAGACCCCAAGGTCAGCGGGATCTGGGTTCGTATCCCCGGTTGGGTATTTACCAGGCTCATTAATTTCTCCAAGATTCAGTTTCCTTCTGTTATAAAACAGAAATAAAAATACTTTTCTTAACAATTCTGATCATATTAAAAGGAATTAACATTAAAATAAAACAGCACTAAAGTACATAGGGTAGCACCCAAAACAAAATAAACCTCCAATTATTTGATAAATTATGGGTGCTATTTCTACCACTACTACTGATTATTTATGCCCAAGTTTATCCCAAGACAGATTCAAAGTGACTGGTAATGATAAACAAAACATGAAAAAAAATGACACAAATGAAAAGTAGATGAGACAAGAAGGATTAAAATTTGTGTTTCTTCCTCATAAACTACTTATCAAATATACAGCAGCTAAAAGCAAGGGCAGCTCAGGAACAGTGGGAGGGCTCTTGGGAAGACTAAAACTTCACTTTTATTTCACTTCAGGTCACAGACTCTTGCCCATGCTCCCATGAAAATACCAGTTATCAGAGAAAAGGTTACTATAAACTTTAGTGTCTAGGGCACAAAGGCCAAGAAAGAGAATAATACGGCCTCAGTTGACTGTGTTGTAAGAGATCTCTACAAACTGCCCACTCCCTTTGCATTGCAGCCTTTCTGCCCACCCCTCTACTGACCCTCACCAGCAGCATGCATAACACCGCCCTGCCACATTTAGTGAGAACTCGAAAAGTAAGACCCTGCCATAAATATCATTTTAGAAAACTTAGGCCACGCCACCTTTCCTGTCAGCTTGCCAGAGAAGGGAGGCATGTTAGCATGTGAATTCACTCAAGTCTACTTCTGAATATTAATCATATTAGGTACCATACTGCCTTTCACATAATTAACTTTGCCATAAATTTGGAGTCATTACCCAGAAAGCTGTAAAGTTAGCACTTTAAAGACGTGTTGGAGATAGGAATTCAACCAGCAAACACAAACACTCTTGGCCACCAGTTTAAGAGTGCGCGCGCGAGCCCAGACCTTACAACAATGCAGAGAATTGGGAAATCATCCCACATGTGGAAAGAAAGAGAGTGGTCCAGTTAAATGTCCGTGGTTCCCTGAAACCCTAGTTGCACAACACCCTAAACAGCTATGAAACCTCAGTGAGGGACAGTTTAACTCTGTAGCCAAACTAGAACAGCTTATGGACACGAGGGACAAAGAATATGGCCCAAAATGGGACTTGATGGTATTTTCCCTTCCTGCCAGATACCAACTGCCCAGACAGCACATTGCCACACTAAAAAAAAAAAAAAAATCATGCAGCTGCGCAATAGAATCTTAGTAGAAAGCTCACGAGTTGCGCCTGGACCTGTAGACCCCAGCAGTCTTTGAAGCACCACGTTCGGTGCAAACCAACCCAGGTGAGGCCTGACCAGGTGTTCAGCCAAAGGAGTCCCTTGAAATTATGACTGAGTCCAGGAACTCAGTGTGCGAAGGCGCCAGAAGGTGGGTGAGGGAGGCAGTTTAAAAATGGCAAGCAATTTCCCTTTGATAGAGCAAAGAGTGCCTCAGGATGTTTATCCGGTGACTGAAGCAAAGAAGGTAAGAAACGCACAGCATTCTCGTGAGATACTAGTCAACGTCTCCTGCTCAGCAAACCGATCACGGCCATCCATATGATCCGGTCCAGCCGGACAATGGCTGTGCCTAAAATTACCAACAGCGAGGGTCTCTCTGTTCCTCTTCCAGCTAGACAGCATCTGCAAGGCCACTGCAAAAACTAGCCGTGGCCGTAGTTCAGCCTTGTAGCCATTCCCCAAATCCCTAACCTGTCACCAAGCACCGGAGGCAAACACCGCCGGGCCGTTTTCCTAAAGCACAGACTGCATTGCCTCAGCAAACAAGGAGATTTTTCTTTTCCAGGAACTGGGCAGGAGACATCCTGGAAGGCCGGAATCTTGCTTCAAAATAATCATTGCAGTAAAAAAAAAAAAAAAAAAAAAAAAAAAAAAAAATTAATTTCTTTCTACAAAAATAGCTAAGGATAATTTGGAAAGATACAAGGCTTAAATATTTTATGATTTCATTATGTGTGAGTTCTCCAAAGTCAGCCTAGTTAGATAGAAAGTGAGCAATATGCTACAGGCTGGGAAAAGGGAGAGGAGAGGCGCGGTGGCAACCATTCAGAGATAAGGAGACACGAGGAGTCTGCACTGTTCTGATGGCTCCAGATGCCCTACAGCTGCACACTTTAAAACGATCAACATTTGTGTGTGTGTGTGACTTATGGATTTTATCTCAATTAAAAATTTGTTGGACTTTTAATATGAGCTAGATATTAGATGGCCTTGTGATATTATTAATTTCTAAGATGTGGCAATGATCTCGTGTGAGGAAGGAGAATAATATCTTTATTTTCTTTTCAAGGTTGAATGTCGAAGTGTTTAGGGATAAAGAATCATGGCAGCTACAACACTTTGCTAATATTTCAGTAAAACAACATGTTTGTGTGCAGAAAGAAAAGCAACGTGGCAAAAAAAAATTTTGGTGTTGCATCTGTGAAGGGTTATTCATTGTGCTAGTTTTCAGTATATCGCTGTGTTCAAAATTTGCCAGATACATTTCAATGATCATCTAAAATTATGAATAAAGTTCACAGCGCATATTAATTAATGCAAAAAACTTGCCAAGTACCTTCTAGACGCCAGGTACTATACTAATACTTAGGAAACGTTCATGAACAAAAAGTTCAATATGACCTCATTATGCCAGGCTAGTGTGGATAGCCATAAATAACCAAACAGCACAGTTTAAGTTATGCTTTGAAGATGCAAGATGCCAAGGACACAAAGTCTAATACCTGCAGGATCTTACTGAGTCTGTGAGAAACGGTAGTCTGGTAAAACTCGCTGCCTGGTGGCCTGAGGGTAGGGTTCTGAGCCAGAGATTAAAAGTAGCACAAATGAATTGAAGTCAGGTATTTACAGGAGCCCATTGCAGCCTCTAAGGGGCGCTGTGCCACTCAAGTTCAGCCAGTCGGAAGCCACCCTTATGGAGAAAACAATCAGAAACC
Source organism: Acomys russatus (assembly GCF_903995435.1). Taxonomy (NCBI): domain Eukaryota; kingdom Metazoa; phylum Chordata; class Mammalia; order Rodentia; family Muridae; genus Acomys; species Acomys russatus. Next base: position 24,040,955 of record NC_067164.1, on the reverse strand, counting down.
AAGGAGGCCAAGTTGGTAAGTCTTTGTTGTAGTTAAGTTCAAGTGTACAGCATTTTCTAGCCTTGCCTTTTCCTCATGGTGGGAGGAGGGGGAGTGGGCAGCCAAAGCTACACTAGAAAAATATGAGGCGCTGGAAAACCCCCAGTGCTGGCTGAGTAACCGCAGCCATGACCGCCAGCCAGGTGCAGATCAATATGAGAACTCATGCCGTCCAGAGCGAGCCTCCTGCTGTGCTTATTTTTCATTTTCTTTAAAATACAAATGGAAAGAAGCCCCTGGTCCATTCCAAGCTGAACGGATTATCTTAAATCACAAGCCAGAATAAGTGGGCTGCCATTGCGCCTTGTTAGGTTCACCCGCTGTAGCGCCACTCTTGGTGACGCAGGTTGGAAACTGGAAGATGGCACTTTCCCATTTCTGTCTCCATGGTTTTTCCATTCACCGAGGAGGAAGACAGCTGGGAGGAGATTCGGTGGAAATGAATACTCATTAAGCTTGAAATTAATACGAGCTTGGCCTTTAGAAATGAACAAATTAGGTTATACGGTTTTTTAGTTACCCTCAACCCAAGGGTCGGTCAGTCATGGTTCCCACTCACGGATCTGGAGAGAAAGCAGGCTGGGGACAAGTCCAGCACTGTACTTAGGATTTCAGGCTGGGGACTATGAACGGTTTTCCACAAAATCCACGGTAGCCTCTTGTGCCCAGATAAATGCCGGGGCATCAATGAACCCCTGGGTTGCCACATCTCAACAAGAAAAAAAGAAATTGCCTTGAAGAAAAATCTCCCCTTTTCATATCTTGCAATGCATCTCCGGGGTGTTATTTTATCCTATTCTGGAGCCTGAGAAGAAAACTGCCTGCTCATTCGCAGCTCTCGGGCTTTGAAGTGCCATTGATATTCCAAACTCGGGGAGCCTCCCATATCATAAAGGAATCTTCCACCCGCCCCCAGCCACATTACAAATAAACTTGCTTTAGCAAACCTGCAAGCCCGCCCTGAGCCCCAGTGCCCCATCGCCAGCCAGCCTCTGTGAAAGGAGCCCCAGCAGCCTTAGTTCTGCAGAGAAAACATCATCCTCAGCATGAAGCCTAGAGCAAGAAAAACAGTGAGCTATTTAAACCCCGCCATTTCTCTTTAAAGACTTGGGTGTTCTTCAGAAAGAGAAATTTTTCTCCCACCTCACAAGGGTCCAGAGTGTTAACTCATTTTATTTACAGAGCTTTGAAGTACGCCTCCAAAGTTTGAGTTCAGCTCCAAGGAATGTGAGGGTCAAATCATTTTCCCTTTCTGATGAAGGGAGGCTGTGAATTTAATACCGCAATTTATTCAAAACAAGGAAATGTACCAGGGCACGCTCTGCTATTAATGCACAACTGTAGACACTTGGAACGGCATCACACTCCAAAAGGCTTTGTACGATTTGGCTAATAGTGGCAAGATATTTAATGCGACTTCTGGTTAAACCATTCCCACCAGCCTAGGCACCTGTAAAATGCAGGACACTTGGCTAATGATAGGGACTGACTGGGTTTCTTTAAACAGTGCTGGAGTCATCATCTTCTAGAAGTAAAAACAATTAAAAATACATCCTATATAGTATGTGTATATTTTAATAAAAACTGGAGGTTAAATAGTCCAGCTGGGCATACGGCTTTTCCTGGGAACCTTCCAGATGACCTCCCTTTGTAAAAGTGGCCTTTTGAGCTTTATTATCTTAACAAGAACCCTCATTTATATAGCTGCTTTCTTTATGGGGCTTAAAGCGCTTTGTTGACCTTGGAATGCCCTTCGCGCATAGGAGGATTCTCTCCCTAGCCCACAGAGCTGACTAGACATTCACAGGCTGGGGACCAAAACGTTCAGATGTGAGCTAAAGTTAGAGCTGTGTGTGCTTTTTCAAACCACTCTCACAGCTGGAACGAGAGAAGTCCTGTAGTCTACAGAGCATGATAGTATCAGTGCCCATTTGAAGAGGCTACCTATGGGAGTCAGCCCAGCACTCTGGGTCTTTATCAGTCTGTACTCTGTCTCTTACTGGCCAGACCCTGTAGCCTGTGCATCCCCACCTGCTAAATGGAATTAATAACTGGTCCATGGGCCTCTGTTGCTATCCACCCCTCTACTACCCTCACATGTTTGCATAGGTGCCCTCTCTGCTTCTTCGTGAGTAGCTGGTTTTGCATGTTTAGTTGATTAAACATTGAAAGACCTGACACTGTGCTCTCATGGATTCATTGTATTATGTAATTTAATTCTTACATTAACCAAGGAGACCAGGTATGCTTTCGAGCAGACACAAGACAGAGGCATTTAGAGCACCTTGGGGACCAGTTCCTCAGCTGATGGAATGAAGTTCAAGGCACTCTTTGGCCTCTGAAGCTTTTCATCAGGACACCTTGTTTTCCGTGACTGCCTCAGGCCTTATGATATAAATCAACTGTCATATAATGTGCTATGAAGACGTAGTGGTAAATGTACCTTCTGATAACCAGATATGCTTTAGCTACTTTTAATGAAGCTAATCTACCTTAGGCGCACTATACTGGACCATGTAATAGCCACAACAATCTCACAGTGCCATACCCTCAGGGCTTCTGCACGGCAGCCATCTTCTTTCAGCGCAGCCCTGCTTTCTTGACAGTTCTTCGCTTGGTGCCCTGCCTGGACTCCAGCCTCCCACTGCCTAGAATCCTGGTTTTGAACGTGATATTCCCACAGGAAAGCAGATAATACTTCTAGGTTTTTTAAAAAAATGGATCCTGTATACCTCCAGGAATAAACAAGACATTTCCAGGGGATGCGTGGTCATGGAGAAGGGAAAGGATTGGTGTCCAGTCCTCTGCTTCTTGCAGGCTGTTTCATGGATAGGAGCAGAGAGCACTTCCTCTCCCTCCGTGTTTTCTCTTTCTTAAACCTCATTTGCCCACAGTTGTTAGAGTTTATTGAAATGGGACAAACTCTCTTTTTCTCTCACCTCCTTTTTCGTTTCTCCCCTGTGATAAAATAAATAAATAAGTAATACATTTTTCTCAGCAAAGCCCAAAGATAGAAAGACTTCCAGGCTGCCAAACAATTGGAAACTCTGTCGATGCTCTCGGAGACTTCCCAGCCACTCTCAAGGACAACTTAATTGAACTGCCAGTTAACGGATCACTTAAAATCATTCTTGATTGCAAGTTGGGATGGATATCAAGATCTCAGACAATTGAGAAATGTTAGTATAATAAAACTTCTTCCTCCTCTGTTTTACTTGCCAAACACTTTTTTTTCCCATCATCTATGGATAGAGATGACGCAGTTCTCCATCACTCTTGAGACAGTCACAGCTCCACTGAGCTATAATTTAATTGAGTGAATAGAATGAATGCTGTCCCAGACATCAAACAGAAATGCGTGTCAATAGAGGTTCTTGTTTTTAAATTATTTCTTTATCAAAATGTGTATATGCATATTACTTTGACCAATTGTGTAGTGGATCTAAATATGTTTTTGTTTTGATCCCAAGTGTGGGATGGAGAATAGACTTGCGAGAGAACAGGCGATGTTTATCCACTGAGAAGTCAAAACACTTCATGGGGGCTGGGGGGGGGGGCTTGGCTTTTGCCAGCTGAAACACATCCTAGTACAGACTCGGAGAATATATATATATCCAAAACAGAACAGGAGGCTGGGGCATTTTGGCTCTTGCTATTGTTTGGCTGCTCATTGCCCCACTTCGAGAAGCTCCTAGAAAGAACCACTCCAGTGAAGGCTTCAGGCCTTCAGGTTCCAGCTGCTGTTCCAGGTTCTAGCAGTAACTTTGGTGGAATTGCTGGTCTGCTGAAATCCTGCCGACTACACCAGGGGAATTGTTCCCAGGAACTGAATTCAAAAAGGTCTACTTCTACTTCTCCTGTTCCCATAAACCTCCTTTCTCTCCTATCTAGGGTAGCTTGGTTGGAAGGGCGGTATAAGCATTGAAAGAACCGCAAATAAAGTAGGTTTGGAAAAAGTGAAGCCTACACAGTTGCATGCTATAGTCATGAAAGTGACTCAATAATATTTTAACATTTATAGTTTGAAGCTAGATACAAATTTTAATTAAAATTTAAATATATATATACATATTTTAGTAGAGAATTATGAGAGTCTACAGAAAACTTCAAGGCTTAAATGTTCTACATAAGGATAAAATTCCTTGGGGAAAGCACAATCCAGAGGGTCCTAGAAACCTACAAGTAGAACATTATGATAGGCAGATTTGGGCCCAGGGGTCCCACTCAAACTAAGGCACCAGCCAAGGGCAATACAGGCAGTAGACTTTAAACCCCTACCCAGATCTAGCCAATGGACAGGACATTCTCCACAGTTGAGTGGAGAGTGGGGTATGACTTTCACATGTACTCTGGTGCCTCACATTTGACCATGTCCCCTGGAGGGGGAGACCTGGGGGCACCCAGAGGAAGGATAGCAGGTTACCAAGAAAAGACTTGATACCCTATGAGAATATACAGGGGGAGGTAATCCTCTCAGGAACAGTCATAGGGAGGGGAATAATGGGAAAATGGGAGGGAGGGAAGAATGGGAGGATACAAGGGATGGGATAAACATTGAGATGTAACAAGAATAAATTAATAAAAAATAAAAAAAACCAAATTCATGAACAAAAAAAAAAAAAAAAAGAAAGAAAAGTAAATGAATGTTAAGTGTCTTACTTGTTAAAAGAGTTTGTGGACTTTTAAATAGGTGACTGTTGATAGCCAAGCAGTATTTAGACTCTTCTTGATTCATTTTATTATTAATTCATTTATTATTGGTTCATTATTCATTATATAAAGCTCAATATTTATAACACTTTACTTAAAGGTAAGTATCCCCTGTGTACCAGGTACGCATGCTTTCAACTCCGCTATTTCTATTTACAATGTAGAAGGCAACACTAAGCTTTGTACCGTTCTCTTACAGGGTACATGTAAGCAAACTTTCAAGATCACATATAAAAGAAAGAAACAACATACATAATCCTTATCTGGCAACCATACAGAACGTGATTGGCAAAGGGGCGAGTGATGAAACCCTTTAAGCCCAAAACAATTCCACAAGTGATGATAGCTGGTGACTTGTACTGTCATCCTCTGACTGCATGGGCTAAAATGGTTTGGCATAGGCCCCTAGTCCCAGGCCTGCTGACTACTATTTTCACAACAAGCTGGCATATGTTCGAAATCCACATGATTATAATGTCAGAGTGTATGGCTAGTAGATAAAATCCACATTCAAATACCTTCTCAAGCAAGTGCAGTGGAAGTTGGGGGTACAAATCCCTTTGATATAGAATCTGACAATGCTCCCCAGTCGCCAATGCATCTACCCTTAACTTGCCAATGATGCCTCTGGTACTGAGCCTGTAAACTTGTACCTAAAATAACATATTTCATGACATATGTGGAAAGTTTGAAGACTGCCCAGACATTATCATGTTATAAATTAAGTGCATTGACAACACAGAAAACTACACACTAAAATAATGTAATGCCTACAAATAGGTGCACAGACAGATATTTGAAATCTGTTGTTAAGCGGGAAAGAAAATCACAAGTGCTTACAATACTGATGGTATGCAAACCTCTATGCAAAAAAGGAAAACAGAAAAAAACAAACCAGAAAACCTATTGGGCTAGAATGCTCTTATTTGTGTCAGTTCCTCGCAGTTTACAAAGTGCTGGGAAAAAAATAAAAGCACACTATCTAAAGGGTGGACAGAGATGAGCCCACATTGAGTCTTTCTATAATCAATACTTTTATATACTTTTATAACATTTTGAATTTTGAAACATGTGCTATATCCAATTCAAAACCTAAAAGCACTTAAAAGAAAAAACGTTTCCACCAGCCACAGTCCAGTGCTGGACTCCGTGCATATGAGTTAGCTAGCCTTATCTGAGGACTTAAAGTCTCTGGATTATGTTTTCTCTGTATGACCAGAGATGCATATTTTATTGATTTTGCTACAGGAACAGTAATTGCTAAATTGGAACTCCATGAAATGCATCCCCCACAGCAGCTTAATTTATTTAATGGCTTTAAGCAATTTACAAAAAGTGACTGAAGGATATTTTTTGGCATACTCCCTGCATTTCTCCTTCCTTTCTTATTTCAGTATTTGATTGAGTCACCTGAGTTTTGTTGAGCACACTTGAATGTAGAGCAGAAGTATTTTAATGGCACATTTAGTGCCATTTATAATAATGTTTTTAGCCATTAAAATGTACCCAAGGGAGGGCCAGGACAGCAGCCTAACTAATTACAACCATGCAGAGACTGGCATGAAAATAAGAAGGCCCAGCTCTCACGCTCTATTCCAATTTTTCACCAGCTCTGGACCTCAGTGAGCCCTCACCTCCCTCAATCCCTCCCTTCCGTTAGTCCATCAGCCCCCCTCTGGCTTCACTTCCTTCCTTACGGAGCTGGGACCCCATGGTCATCATTTTAACCCACCTCTTGTCAGCATCTTCAATTTCCCAGACCCTTTGCCTTCTGCCATGTGCCCCCTGCCAACCCCCCAGCTCTGGAGTGCCCCTCAGTAATCCATCTTCTCTTTGCCTTATACCGTTAGAGCCAAGCCCAGCTGGAGAGAGTCACACCACCCCACAGACGGATGCCACGAAGGTTTGCTGACCTCGGCGGAATTCTCCATGCTGTTTCGGGCCCTTTCTTTGGTAGGTAGCCGGTCCATAACTCATCCCCATGTCCCCAAGAAACACCCCTGGCCCCGCCCCCATCACAGCAGTTCTGAACATTTTTCCAATTTTCTTCCCCACTCATCTCTAGAGATGGTCGGCCTTGCCCTACACCCTCTATGGCTTCTCCTCACAGGCAGGTCAGTAGTGGCAACATGAGAAAGAGTACCTGGCCGAAGCAGTGAAAACCTCTCCAGAAACTGCCCAGCTTACCCTTGAGTCAACGTAACGGTCCCTCCTGTCAGATGAGACTCTAACCCTGATCTAACCTAAATCCCAAACCAGATGGTTTTAAGCTCAGCTCCCACACACCTTTATAAACCAGGATCGGAAGTCAGAATGGAAGATGATGGAAAACACTAGAAGAACGACAGGAGAGAAGTGGGATTGGTGGCAAAATTCTGTTTCCCAGACCTCGGGTCCATGTTTAAAATTGCTGTTATCCGCGAACTTGGGTGGAGAAAACAATGTTCTAATCTTCACCAATCTTTAACTGAACTTGAACGTTGCCTTTCTTGTAGTGTAAGCAGGATACGGTGGTGATAGGAGTAGCCGTGATTCTGACACTGTGAGAAATGCAAGCTGCTTTCATTTTCTATTTTAATTACTGCCTATCTCTGTAAATGTCATTTCCGCTCCTCACCATTACTTCATGTTGGGGTACATTGTACGGAGTGTGCCTCTGCGTATCTAGTTGTTATTCTGTGCCGGCAGAGCGCTATGGCCCATCACTGGGTTCTCTATTTTGTAAACATTCTCCCCCCCCCCTCACTTGTTGATTGGCTTTAATAAAGAGATGATGGTCGATTATAATAGGCAAGTAGGGGAAGGAGAAACTTCCAGACAGAGAGGGAGTTCTGGGAGAGAAGTACCAGATGGGTGAGATTCTCCAGGGGACACAGAGTTGGGGGGCGGGGGAAGTAGAAAGGACATAAACAAGAAAGAGATAAAGAACTAGCCATGTGCTGGGTCACGGGCTAGAACAGTCGCGATGAGCTAGCTGAGAGTCTGCCCAGCTAAAGCCTAAGCTTTTAAATATTAATAAGTCTTGCTAAAACTCCAAATCCACACTAGTCATCAAACAGACTACTAGCTGTCACCACACTGTTACCACACAGTCTTCGGGAAGCCCCACGTAGATGACTGCTTCACTAACTTGAATTTTAAATGTTTGACTAGCTGTGTCCTGATGTAACTGATCATGACCTGAGGGACTGCATTGGGTGGATCCTGCTCTAACGAGGCACACACATCTCAGCTCCATAAAGGTGCCACGATGAGTCCAAAAGGAATGCTGACAGTTTTACAAACTTACCGACCTTCTCTTCCCTCAGAAGCCGAGACACACGCCTCTAGCTGCATTTTACCTCTCCCTCATGCCATCCAGAAGGCAGGTGTCCTTCCAGCAAAGTGACCTTGCGCTCTGGCTACACTTGTTATCCAGAATTGTCCTCTAACCATTATCCCTTTAATTCCCCCTTTCCCCTGACCCTTTTCCTTACAATAGAGACCCACACATGCCCAAGATTCCTTCCTGTTCCTGTTTCAGCATAGGTACTATCACTTTTTTTCCCCTCATATTTATTTATGCAAGGTTTCACGGTCTCCACACTACTGCCATCGTGGGTCAGAAAACAAGCTGCTGTGGGGGGCTCTCCGGTACACCAGGGGATGCTTACGAATGAGTATCCCTGAGCTCTGTCTCACAGTCCTAAGCATGCAGTGGAATTCTGTGTATGTTTGACATTGACACATGGAGTATATTTTAGTATGCTCTCTGACCTCCAGGCTGTATTTGGAAACATGTATTAGCAGATTTCAAATGGCTCGTTTTCCACTATTCCATGAACTACTTGATTCCATTCTATAACTAAACCCTAAAAAATTAGGGAGGCTTTTTGTTGTTGTTGTTGTTGTTTTTTCATATATTGGGTTCTTACTCTGATAATTTTCAAGTGCTTCAGGCAGTACAAAGTAGTAATTAAAAATGTGAACTCCAAGGCTGTGCAAAATGGTGTATGCTGTTAATCCTCACACTAGGGAGGCAAAGACAAGTGGATCTTTGTGATTTCAAGGCCAGCATGCTCCACATAGAACATTCCAGAACACCTAAGGCTACCCAGTGACAATCTGTCTCAAAAAAAAAAAAAGTGTAAACTCCAGAGCCACTTTGTTGAGCTTATGTTTGGGCTCTGCTACTCACCCAGGTAGCCTTAAGCTAATCACTCCACCCTTCCATGACTCCATCTCCTCATAGGAAATGAAATTGGTACACAGAGTTCATTGTGTATTAAACAAGTTATTATTTATAAAGTCTCTGGCACATATTACAATGTCTTCTGTATGTTTTGATTTTAATCATGTGTTAACTTCTTCTCTAAACTATTTACTTGAAGTAATGTATGAATTTCTCACAGGTAGTCTATGAGGTAGGTGTTATTGCCTTTATGTTGTAGGCAATAAAATAGCTAAAAGAGATGAGGCCATTTGCTATGTAATTGGTTAAGTAGAGACGTGAACCCACTGGCCTCTATAACATTCCAGGCTTCCAGGCACTGGCCCAGACAGCAGGATTTGTGTAGAATAGAGTTCCCATTCCTGGAAATGAAAAAAAGATAGATAAAGAATAACAAAGCCATGAGGGGTGTGAAATGGGTGTTGTGCAGGAATGCCCAACAACATTGATTTTTTTAAATTTTATTAATTTATTCATATTACATCTCAATTGTTAGCCCTTTCCCTGTTTCCTCCCATTCTTCCCTCCCTCCCATTTCTCTCCTTCTCCCCTCCCCTATGTTTGTGACTGACGGAGACCTCCTCCCCCTATATATGCTCTTAGAATATCAAGTCTCTTCTTGGTAACTTGCTATCCTTCCTCTGAGTGCCATCAGGTCTCCCCATCCAAAGAGATATGTAGATAACAATTCATATAAATGAGAATTTTTCACCAAATTATTGTGAAAATAGTGGGAATAAACTAAACATTGAAAATAAATGAATAATTTATTATTGTGTCATATTTCAAGATGGTAAACTAACTAGTCATTAAACATGGCACCTTCTAAGAATATTAATGAAAAAGTAATACAGTGATATATTACAAAGTCAAGTAAAACAAGGATTTAAGTCTACAAATTATTTCCTTTCTATTACTATTTATGACATGTATACATTTTAAATGTATCGGCATACATTAAAAAGAGACTGGGAGAAGACACAAAAATGTTTACATTAATTAATGATTAAGTAGAATCATTACAGTCTGTTTTCTTTGTCATTATAGTTTTTACATGTTCTGAATATCCATATTTAAAGAACAGTGTGGATCCTTAAGTACAGCCAACCAAATTCGTAAAACAAATATGTGCTTGGGAGGGCTAGTCAGATAATACCGACTATGGTGTAGGGTCGGGCTTTGGGATACCCATTGCGTTTCTTAAGCTCTTGCCCCTTTCAGTCTATCTTTAATTAGAGAATCCTCATCTCTCCCCACCCCGTCCCTGTTGCTCCCTACTTCCGCCTCTCTTTCCTTCCTCTCCTTTTTCTCAGTTGTCCCAATATTATCCAATAACAGTTTTCTGTTATTCCTTTCTACTCACTCATAGAACCTAATCCTAGGGCACACTGTACTGTCAGTTTGCCTTTTCTTCCTGAATGACTAGAGTTGACATGGTGACAGTCTTTAATTTGGTGATTACTGTTTTGAGAGTAGGGCACCCTGTGATGAGATTCTTTTTGCAGATAGGGCTTTACACTCAGAGTAGTAATGGGGATTGAGCTTGTTTCCCCAAGCACCAGGACTGAACGTGTAACTAGCAAACTAAGCCCTCAACCTGGCAAGGAAAAACAACACTTCAACACTTCTACAACTTTCCCTTCTTGGATATTGCAAATACTTCCACTGTATAAATAAGAATGATTTTTTTTTTAAAATATCCAACCAATGGCTTTACCTCAGATGCACAAGTTCCAGTCATACACACACACACACACACACACACACACACACACACACACACACACACACATACATACACACACACACACATACACGAAAACCAAGACAACAGAGCCTTTGAAAACTACAAATCCCAGTAATGGTTTCCAGTGAAAATGAATTAGATTAAATCCCAAAGAAATTCAAAGCAATGATTATAAGCATGTTCAAATAAATCAATGGGTACACAAACTCTTATGAATCCCAAGACAACACAAACAAGTAGCTGAGTGACATAAGGATGTAAGAATACATGATATTAAAATGAAATTTAATAAAGACAAATACTGAAAAATCAATCTGAAATATTAGAAATGAAAAGTTCAATAAATTGCATGAAAAGCTCATGGAAAACAGCACCAATCAAAGACAGGACCGGATATCAGGACTTGAAGAAAAGATCAATGAATTAAAACATTCAGACAATGACAAGGAAAAATCAATGAGAAAGTACAAATGGAACATTATGAAAAGGACAAATCTACATAATACAGATAGAAAAATTCCATGTTAAAGGCATACAAAACATTTTCAATAAAATCATAGCAGAAAATAGGCCAAATCTAAGGAGATAAATGCCTTTCCTCTATGGGAATAGTTTAGAACAAAATACAGGCAAGACCAGAAAAGACGCTCCTAATACCATATATTAATTAAAACCCTATACAAAACAAAGGAGATATATTGAATGCTGCAAGAGATAAATGCCACGTCACATACAAAAGCAGGCTGGTTAAAGTAATAGTAGATTTATCAACAGAAACTTTAAAAAGCAAGAGATTTTGGGATGCTGGATTCTAAACTCTGAATGATAACACCAACTCAGACTGCTCTGCTCAGCATAACTGTCATAACTGAAAGAAAAGGGAAAACAACTCATGACAACTAAGCCAGTTCTGTTCTTAAGGGAACCTTGCTTAGGGTTTCTATGGCTGTGATGAAATGCCATGACCAAAGGCAACTTGGAGAAGAAAGGATTTATTTCAACTTACAGTCCCACATCACAGTCCATCCCTGAAGGAGTAAGGGCAGGAATGAAGGAAGTGAAGCAAGGGCCACGGAAGAGTTCTGCTTACTAGCTTGCTCCCTGTGGCTCATTCAGCCTGCTTTCTTATACCATCCAGGACCATCTGCCCATGGGTATCACCAATGGGATGGACCCTCCTACAACAATCATAATTTTTTAAAAATGCCCCATGGGCTTTCCTACAGGTCAGTCATGTAGGGATACTTTCTCAACAGGGTTTCCTCCTCTCAAATGACTCTAGCTTGTTCAAGTTGACATAAAACTCACCAACACAAACTCCTTCAACAACAACAACAAAGGACATCCATGAAGCAACACAAAAGAACAAATCATATTAGGACAGTAGTTGGGTAAATTAGAAATGGGAAAGCACAATACACTACAAAATCAATAAAGTGACAGGAAGTAATACAAACTCTTTTATAGTAACTCTAAATATTTCTGGCCTCCATTTCCCAATCTAGACACAACACAGTGGATTAAAATACAAGGCATATACACTTATTGCTTCTAAGATACATACCTCACCAACAAAGTTAAATACAACCTATAGTGGCCCCCATAAGCTCATATGTTTGAATACTTAATCCCCAGTTAATGGAACTGTTTGGAAAGGATTAAGAGGTGTGACCTTGTCAGAGGAAGTATGTTATGAGTCAGGCTTCAGGGCTTCAAAAGCCTCCCACCATCCCCAGTGCTCTCTCTCTCTCTATCTCTGCTTCCTCTCTATGGATCTAGATGTGAGTTCTCACCTTCTGTTCCCAGTGCCATGGCCATCTGCCTGCTGCTTCGCCCATGCCATATCCCATTAAATGCTAGTGATCCCTCTACAGCCATACGCCCCAAATAAAGGCTTCAAAGTCCTGCTTTGCTCATCATGTTTGGTCACAGCAACAGAAACATAACTAAGACAAAGTCTTAGGGCAGAAAAAGACAGAAAAGGGTATCGCAGCCAAATGGAGGTAGGAATCAAACAGGTGTCACTGCTGTTTTAATATCTGACAAAATAAATTTCAAACAAACACTAATCAGAAGAGATAAAGGAGGTCATTCATATTGATCAGGGGAACAATCATCAAGAGACTACTACAATCTTAAGTATATGTGTACTAAACGCCAGTGCACCAAATTTCATAAAGCAAATACTGACTTGTAAAGACACAGATTAACCCCAACTCAATAACAGTGGGTGATTTCAATAACTGATCTTATCAATACACAGGCCAACCTACTGAAAACAAAGAGACATCTGAATTAAACAGGGTCCTAGATCAAGTTAACATAAAGATACCTGAAGAATACTCCACCCAAACACTGCAGAATATTTACACCCCATTCTCAGCAGTCCATGTAACTTTCTCGAAAACAGATCCCGTAATGGGGCACAAAATAAGTCCTAACAGATGGAAGAAAACTGATATAATGTCTTGTAGTCTATCAAACATGGGGTGGGGTGCAAAACCAGAAATGAGCAGCAAGAGTGCTGCAGTATTTACATAAACTCACATTCTGTTACATGCCGGTTCAGTAGGTTATGTTATACCAGGACATATTTGAAAAACTAAACACTATTTTCAAATATGTGTGGCATACTTTCTCAGCAGTACCTCCATATTCTCTGCTGAGTGACTGTGAGTGGTGGGGATTTCATGTGCATCGTGGATTGTTTCTCAGCATCACGGGCCTCTAGTTAATCAGGCAGCACACTCACTATTGTCCCCACCCCTCAAGATGTGATAAGAAAAATATTGGCAAATGTTGTCAGGTGTCCTCTGGTGGTGAAATTATGTCAAGACCATTCAGATACAAAATCCTAAGGTTGAACCAAATGTCCACAAAAAGAACAGAATGCATAAGGAAAACATAAACAACACACACATCATAATCCATCGGGAGAAACATCTTCCGCAAGTACTGTGCAGGAAGCTACCCAGAGCCACATTCAGATCTATTCCATGCGGTTGCCAGATACATGCGATCTTCATTAAATTTTAATCTTAAATAAAATGTGGGCCATTTTCCACCTATTTCCCCTGCATGTTTCTGACCTACTTAAAATATTATCTGCTACCTACGTGAAATTCTAATTCAACTGGGGATCATACCCACCCCTCCGTTTCCTCTAAGTCCTCCTGCCTCCCAACACATCCCCTTCAAAATTCACGTCTCCTTTTTTAGATCCAGCTAATGCAGCCTTATGTCCATGAGTGTGGGGTCATCCACTTTCGTTGCCATCAGTCACAATAACGAAGAAAAATGAGACCATCTCTCCCCTGGCTGCCATCCTCGGCTAGGGGTGGCCCCACAAGCACCGCTCCAATCCGTGTGGCTTGGTCTCGGACAGGCTTTGCGCAGGTAACCACAGAGGGTGGAGCTTATGAGCGCATTGACCACATCAAGCCCAGAAGACAGGATTCGCAGCACACCTTCCCATCTCCTAGCCCTGACATTTTTCCCACACCTCTTCTGAAATGTTCCCTAAGGCATGGAGGAAAATTAACGCAGATGTCGCTTTTACAACTGAGCACTTCGACTACTTGTGACTGTCTCCATTAACCAATGTTCACTGTAATAATAATCTTTTCTGACGAAGACTGAGAGCAGCTTCTGTCTATGAGGATAAGCATAGATGTTTAGAAGGCAGTTTGCTAACATGACCATTTAACTAAATAATAGCAGTAGATTGCCCTCTAGGGCCTATCAATTCCCTACCGCGGACCTCTGACAGGGTTTATAACACTAGGCATGAATTCCCCACTGTCGGTTACCCCCATACCAGTCACCACTATTGCACACCTGGATATTTCTTGCCTGACGCGTTGGTATTGTAGTATGGAAGGTCTCACCCTGCAATAGATCACTGATATTTTTTTTTCCCAGTGAACTATATTACACCTTCTATGACCATGAAATTAAAAAAAAAAATCCAGGACACTTTAAGATTAATTTCTCTATGTATTCCAACCAAAGTGTGTGTTATCTTGAGCAATAGAGTCTTACCACCTCGTTAGATGAGAGGCCAAGAAATAGCCTATTAAATGATGAATGGGGCATCAAAGAAGTAAAAATGGAATTTTTTCACGTGTAGAGTTGAATGGAAATGAATACACAACATTCCAAAAAACTATAGCCTGTAATAAAAGCAGTCATAACCAGGCATAGTGGTGCATGCCTTTAATCCCAGCACTTGGGAGCCAGGGGCAGGCAGATCGCTGTGAGTTTGAGGCTAGCCTGGTCTACAAAGCAAGTCCAGGACAGCCAAGGCTACATAGAGAAATCCTGTCTCGAAAAACTAAAAAAATAAATAATAATAATAAATAAAAGCAGTCCTAAGAAAAGACTCCTAAGAGAAGACTTTACTGTTGTGTCTCAATTTAAAGATCAGAGAATTTTATAATAATAATAATAATAATAATAATAATAATAATAATAATAATAATAATAATAGTAATAATAACGATTCACCTTGGGGTCATGTAAAAACAATAAGTCAAACCCCAAATCAGCAAAACCTATAGATGTTTCTCACTGGATCTTCCTTTATCCCTCCTACCCTCCTGTGTGTGTGTGTGTGTGTGTGTGTGTGTGTGTGTGCATGTGTGTGTGTGTGTGTGTGCATGTGTGTGTGTTTTTACATGTGTTTACATGTGTGCATATGCATAAGAACCTCTCTAGCATTGTTTCTCTTCAGTCACTTTCCACGTTTTTTTCTCTGAGGCAGGGTCTCTCACTGAACTGGTGCTCACTGATTTTGCTACTTGAGCCAGCTGGCAATCCCAGAGATCCGCTATCTCTGCCTATTTCTTTCTCCCCAGCACTGAGATTACAAGCACACACCATTTCTTTCACATGGATTTAGGGGTGGGGGCAGGAATTTGAGTCCTCATCCTCATGCACTATCTTGTCAGCCCTGGCCAATAATACTCTCAGAAGGATTTGTGCAGCAATTATTGGTAGAGTAATATTCCCTTCATGCCCCGAAGTCTACAGGGGCTGGGAGTCATAGTTACCCCTAAGGCAACATGCTCCTTGCCAAGTTACATAGCCAGCTTAATTTCCTTTACATTTTCAGTAACTGAGGCAGGCTCATCAATGATGTCAACAGCATTCTAACTAATTCCCAAAGGTCATCACACTTAATATTTAAAAACAACAGTCTCTATAAAGTAGTTAGTATTGTACACTTACATATTAAGGAGTTGGGTGGCCATGGCTGTACATAGCTGTAATCCCAGCACTCCAGAGGCAGAGAAGGCAGATTCTTGAGTTCAAGGACACCCTCAGCTATATGGCAAGTTTGAGCCACTCTGAGCTATATGAGATTCTATTCCAAGAGGAGGGGGAAAAAGGAGAGGAGGGATGGTTGAAACTAAAAGAAATCATATCGGTTTCCTAACTGGTAACAAATCAGACCAATATTTGAGTCCAGGTGTTTAGCCAGCCCAGTCCAACTCTATAGCTGGACCTCCCTCCCTATGCCTCCTCTAGAGGGCACACACTCTTCTCTCGATCCAGCTGTGAGTTTATCAGTTCATGAGCTCATCAGTCGTCTTTCATCTCTTCCTGCTAGTCTGAGTCTGTCTTTTTATTGTCAATGGGAAAATGTAGAATAACAGCATGTCACATACACAGACCCCACGTGAGATTTTTACCCTGTTAAAAGAAGTTGTTTCTTGGTTCAAAAGCAAGTGGTAAGGTTTACAGTTACTAACAGTGCTGACCTATGACATAATACAAAACCCCTGGATCAAAGCTGCACTAAGAGAGTCTGCGAGATGCTTGACCACACTTAGCAGCAACTCCAAAAGTAATCTACCAGTCTACTCACAGAGACTAAACAACAAGCCACGTTGTTAATGTATGTCTACACTAATATGTCCTCCCTCTCTCTTCTCTTTCTCTCTCTCTCTCTCTCTCTCTCTCTCTCTCTCTCTCTCTCTCTCTCTCTCAATTCCTTTCTCAAAATGTTGCCTTATTGACAAATAAGGTCATTGCAGATGTAAGTCAAGCAAGATGGCGTCATTTTGGAGCAGCATGGCCTCTGATACAATATGACTGGCATCCTTACAAGAAGGCATAGGCACTGCAGAAGAGGGACATGGACATAGCATAAGAGCTAAGGATGGGGAGCAGAGCTTCTGTGAAGTCCTGTCTTCTGGACATGACACGGTCATTGTCCTCATGAACTCACTACAGTTGTGCTTACCTCCAACAAGGTAAGTCAACATTCCAATAGGGCAAGCACTAACTGAACTCAGTAGGTTACAAAGACAAAAGGAGAAGGAAGAGGAGGAGGAGAAGAAGGAGGAGGAGGAAGAGGAGGAGGAGGAAAATATGAAGTTGGGTGGGAGTGGGGATGTGTTGAGGTGCCCGGGGGAGTGTGAGCAAGGAATTGGTATGGGAATAATCAAGATACAATGTTTATATGTTTCCATTGTTGAATAATAAAAGATAATCTAATTTTTAAAAAAATACAGAGAGAAACACACAGGGGCACTGGCACTGGGTAGGAACAGAAACGGAAATGAAACATTTGCAAGCCAGGAAGTGCCAAGGACTACTTAGAGCTAAAACAAAGGGCTATGGAGAGCATGCTCTTAGCAAGCTGATTTCATACTCACAGCCTCAGAACTGTGAAATGATAGGTTCTGTGGTTTTCAGGTACTTAGTTCAAGATATTTTGTTACAGTAGCCACAGGGCAACTAACACAGTACCCTGGAGAACAGTTAATGACTCACAGGGGCATGAAGAAGATTGAATAAGATAAAAATATGCCTAGCATAGATGTCCTCTGAGAGGCATCACTCAGCAGTAGACTGAAACAGATGCTGAGACTCACAGCCAAACACTGAGCGAAGCATAGAGAGTCTTGTGGAAAAGTGGAGGGAAGGATACAAGGACCTGGAGGGGACAAGAGCTTCACAAGAAGACCAATAGAGCCAACTAACCTGGGCCCAGGGTAGTTTGCAGAGACTGAAGCACCAACCAAGGACCATGTATGGACTGGGCTTAGGCCCCCTACACATATGTACCTGATGGTCTTCATGTGGGTCCCCTAGTAAAGGAAGCAGGGGCTGCCTCTGACAAGGACTCTGCTGTCTCCTTTTTTATCACTTCCCCTGGCAGGGCTGCCTTGCCAGGCCACTGTGGAAGAATATGTGCTCAGTCCTGATGTGACTTGATATTCTGAGATGAGTAGATGCACGGGGGGGGGGGGCTCCTCTTTTCTGAGGGGGAGGGAAAGTGGGGAGGGGGAAGAGAAGGGGATGGTGAGACCAGGAGGAGAAGAGGGGAAGGGGGCTACGATCGGGATGCAGAGCGAATAAATAAATAAATTAATTAATTAAAATTAAAAATCATAAAAGAAGATAAAAATACAAAGAGCTTAACAGTGCTGGCACAAACTGAGCAGGCAGGAAATGGCAAGGACAATTATCTATAATGCTGCTAGTAACTATACACGTTCATGTAATGATAGTAGATAAACCTCCCCGGCAAGAAGCATCTTATCTCCCACTCCCAATGCTTTAGCTTGGCACTCCTCCCTACTCAAGGGCTCTTGCCCAGTAACTGTAGGTGAAGAGTGCACTGTGGACACAGAAGTCCTTGCCCATCCATTAGAAACCAGCCTTTGGGCAAGGCCAACTGATACCACGTACCTTTCTTTGTGTGAGAACAGAAGGGCCTAGTCAATAGGCATCCTTCATAGCTCCCCCCCCCCCAAAAAAAGGAGCCATCAATCTCCACCTAGGTGACTGTCACATTGAACATTTTCAGGCAGCTTTTTTTCAACCTTGGAGGTTTGGGCAACCTGCCAGTAATGAAGATGTATTAATGCTTAATGCAGCTTAATGTAATAGGTGTCATGTTCATAATTTACAGAAGCTCTTTCTAAAGCATTAAATTCATTTATACTCCTTAAAAGCTACTCAATCGTGGGGGCTAAGTTAGTTTGGTGGGGTTTCTTTTTTAGGATCAAATGATATATAAATTGTTAACATATCCAAACTCATCCATTAGTGCATGTGAAAGCAATAAATGTGCCAAAGGAGCAATAACATGATCGGGGAAAGTCATTGTGGTCATTAGGGCTGAAAGGGTTTCATTTATGGCCCTAGGAAAGAGAACGAAGGTTGTAAAATAGACCCAGGAGCTCTCGGTGACCAGAAGTCTAGCCTCATTATGATCAAATGAAAATAAAACAGAATGGACATTTTAGATGGTCAAAAGTGACAATGGATTGTGCCTTCTACTTTATAGGGCCTTGCCCTTCCAGCTTCCGGCCACCATTTTGAGCAAAGAAAAATGAAATGGATTGATGGGGCCTTCACATCCCAACTGTCTGCTCGAGGAATATCGATTGGCTGCTTGGTAAATAACTCTAAGCAAAACAGGGGGCATGACTAATGAGGGGCCCTGCTTGTTGGGCAGATCAGGGAGGTCAGTAATTGATGGACTTATAAATCCTTGTCCTGCGTTTCCCAGGTCACCCAGGAACAGCAGGGGTACGAGAGGAAGCCATAGCTGCGGCTATCAGATGAAGACAACCGTGGACCATTGTCCCATTGTCACCTGCCAACGCCCACCATAACTCATGCAGCTGTAAGTCACTTCAAACACAATACTGCAGTTCAAGGAGCATGGCAGAAAGAAAGGTGAGTGACCAGATTTTAAAATTCAAAAGGAAAGTTATTTCAGCTGGGTTTGTTTTTCTCAGGCCTCCAGGTAATGAGAATCGGTCACCTTGATCTAGGCCAGACAATGACACCTGGAGAGTGAGGCTTGCTCATGAGGGGTTTTTATTTGTTTTGGTTTGAGTTTTTTTGTTTTTGTTGTTTTTTGGTTTGGTTTGGTTTGGTTTTATTTGTTGTTGATGTTTGGGTTTGTTTTGGGTTTTGGGTTTTGGGTTTGTTTTTTGTTTGGTTGGTTGGTTTGCTTTTTGTTTTTTGTTTTTTTGGTTTTCAGTGTTGTGTTTTGTTTTGTTTTGTTTTGTTGAGACAAGGTCTCACTATGTAACCCTAGCTGGCCAAATTCACTGTATAGATAAAGCTAGTCTCAAATTCACAGAAATCTGCCTGCCTCTGCTTTCAGAGTATTGGGATTAAAGACATCTCCACCAGGGCAGGGTTGGTATCATTAATTTAGGGGGAGTTACGAAGTTATGAAGGCCCTCACTAGAGACTGCATAGCACATTCGTCGGCGCCCTACATAGTGATGAGTGACAGGCTATCAGTTCCTCCTGTCCGCGCCCCTCTCGAAACCATGGCAGTCTGTCCAGGTGTCCTCTGTAGGAGGCTTCTGAGGTTCCCCTCAGCATCTCCAAGAGTGAACAGTCAAGGAGCTGACCTTTCCTCCAGCTGAAGCTCTGTTGTTGATAGGAGAACATGCCTTCCCTGAGTCCACAACGCATCCCAGGTCCCGCCATCGCTCCGGCACTCGCTCACCTGTGACAAACAGCTGGGGCAGTGATGTGAGCCTTTAGCCAGAGGGAATCTCGCTGAAGATGTCACTGTGAGTTCTGATTTGGTTTTTTTTTGTTTTTGTTTCGTTTTTTTTAAAGGAAATGCCAGAGTTTATCTTCACGGCAGAAGAGCCAGGATTCTGAAGAAGGATGGTGTGAACAGTTAGCACCGGGTCAGGAGACAGGCTCTAACTACAGCACACACCCACAAGAGGCTCTCGCTACTAGGTGTATCTGACAACGACGCCTAATTAAGTCGTGTCATGTAGCCAGATTTGACTCAGAAAGAAATGCCTGCAGTAATTGCGTTTAGTTCATCCTGTAGCGCACTCCCAGTCATAACCGCTAATTCAATTGTACGTTCATCCTGCCAGCTCCTTGCCATTAAGCACACATTTAATTACTTCAATAAAGGATTAATATGCAGCACACCAAAGGAGGGACTGAACACTGTGCCAGAGCACGCAGCTGCCCTCGCGTTTAGCCCAGAGATAAAACAAGAATATCATTGGGCAGCATAATCCTGTTCCAAATACATCACTATTCAGTGAACATTCCAGACTTTTTATTTTCATGCTTGTATGCACCGTTCCACATGCACAGATTTCCATGTCACCAGAAAGAGCTGTAAGAGATGCCCAGTGGCTTTCCGTTGTTATCTCAATGGAGCGCCCACAGCCCCGCCCCTATCTTTCTCTGTGCTTGTAGGGCCATGCTTATCTTGTCTCCAGGCGAAGGCTTACAGTCTCTACATTACAACATCCTGAGATAAGAGGCCTCCCTTGACATTGTTCCTGCCCTGGCTGCAAACAAGTAGCAAACCTGGCACGTATAAAAGAGAGAGAGAAAGAGAGAGAGAGAGAATAACAAAGCCAGACCCCCCTCCTCCCAACTCCACCTCAAAGGACAGCCCATCAATTCTCCAGGATGTACACAATCATTATTGTAGGGGAAGACAAAGGCCAGTGTCAATTGTGCAATGTTATAAAGCAGTCCCTCAAATTAAAACCATGTACCTAACTGCATGTGATGGCAGAAGCTATTTAGCAGTGATATTTTACAGAAAGGCAATGAAAAGCAATAACTGCTTTATTTAATGTATCTGTTCAATCCAGCTGCCCTGGATAGGCCTTAATAGAAGCTGTCAATCAATGTCAGGCCCTTAGAAATAACTGCACCAGACTGCAATAAACACGAAGGGGAGATAACTGGGACTCCTGATCAGCCTCTTGTTGCCTCTCCTGTGCCTGGAGATTTGTCATTTGTTTATGCTGCTCATAATGGCTGGCTCCATGAGTGTGTCACTTCACCCACCTGGTCCTGGTGTGGGTGCCTCCAGGGTGTAGGAGTGAGAGATCATGGGGAGAGACTCCAGAAGCTGAAGGAAGAAGAATAAATGGAGGAGGAGACTAGGGCTTGAGGGAGCAAAGCAGAGGAGTCAGGATCACTTAAAACACACATTCCAACATTTGTCCTCCCCTCACTGTCTCTTGGCAGGCTTCCCATTAGGATTAGTGAAATACGCCATCATGTTTACCAGGTATGTTCTCCGGCAGATCCTGTGCTGTCAAGAAGCCTGTAACCCAGACAGCCCAACTGGGAATTCACTGACCTCCCCCGCCCACACACTCTGAACACTAATGCTTCCTTGTTCCAGCCTCAACCTCCCGTGACGCATTCCACTCCCTAGCCATGCACAGACTCATCTATTCAATCTCTACAATGGGTTTGGTGAATGCAGCACATGGTCCAATCAACCAATTTTCCTGTTTTTATAAACACACTTTTATCAGGGCACAGTCAAATTCATTCTTTTTACTTTTGTCTCTGGCTGCAGTGGTTTGAAGACGGCAGAGTCAAGTAGACACAACAAAGATTGTGCTGTCCTGGGGCCTGAAGTTATTTTCTGGCCCCTGACAACAAAAGTTCTGCAGCAACGTAGAAGTCATCATCTCAAAGCACAGATTCTCAGCCCAGACCCCGCCTTCCATCACTGCCCCTGTGTTGTCTGCCCATGGACCCCCTCCTTCTAGAGGTCTCCTTGAGTCTTGTGTGCAATACAGCCAAAATACAATTCATTTGCAGGACCTCACGTCTTGTACCTCAAAAACTGGCCCCACTGTCTTTTTTTAAACAACCTAATGGGAAACAAGTGATATTGACTTTAATCTCATTGTTTGTTTGTTTCTCGCCATTTTCTTCCCTTGCCGCCTTCCAGGTGGCCCCACCATGCTCTCTCCATACTATCACTAAATGATTATAAAGGGTCCCCTCTCCTGCCTGCTTGGAGATCACACCTCTCCCACTCTCTCTTAACTTGGTCTGGTCGATCACACGACTTAGCTAGCCTTCCTGATCTTGATCACTGGCATTTAAGGCAGTGAAACATTTAGAGTTATAGTTATATTTGATTAACATCCCATACCTCCCAACAGCATGCTCGCAGGGCTCCGTGTCTGTCCCAGCCTCCCTAGGCCCTTAGAAATAATACGGAAGGTGCAATTATCACCCCCAAAGGCAACAGAGGCTTGCAGGGGTCTGCAACTGGAGACACTGAGATTAAACTCTCCAGAACTCCACTGGTACCCAACATCTATGAGACCTTTTCCATGTTTTAGAAACCCTGGTTAGTTACCTACTCCTTATTGAGTAAAGGCCAACGTTAATTCTTAGGGCCACCAAACTTCCACATTTTCCTCTCATCACACACCGTCACAAACCATTTTTTGATGTGCACTGCTAGTTCATGAACACAAGATGCAATCCTGCAGTGCATATGCAGCCTCCTCCACTGCATCCTGGTCCTCACATCCTCCCTAGTCTTCCTAGAATAAATGGCTCTCCCCTGTTGTTCCTATAATACTTAGGTCACACCGCAGGATAAAACTTAACAGTACTATATGTAAGTATACATATCTCTGCGCACTCTGAGAGGTTCCAGATCTTTGAAAGGAAAGATAATTTCCCCTACACACATCTAGTGTTAATGCCCAAAACTTAGAAAGTAATGAATTAATGCTAGTTGGGTTACCCTCACCAGGATTATGCCTTTTCAATTTGTACTATGATGATTCTGTAGTGATCTTTTGGATTAGATCAAGTGATTCATTTTAGTTGAACTCTAGTGTGTCCTTCATGTATAGGATTCAAAGGCCCATATACTCTTTTGTTTGGTAATTGGTGCCCACTCCAGAGAACCCTAACTGTAGCCTCATTTTCAGCCTCCTTTCTTTCCACCTTCCAGACACAGACTTAACATCGACCACATGAGCCACCAGAATTTGTACATGCTCTTCGCCTTCCCACAGCGACTCTTTTCCCACAGCCCCCCTTGGAAACCTTTGACTTTCTTCATAACCCAGGTCAAGGGTCATCTACTCAGTGAAAACTCCCCTGCCAGAGTGAAATCAGTACCCTTCTTGTGCACCTCCATACAATGATACAGAGACAGCTCAGTTAGCTCCTCAGACTGACTGACTCACTGACCCACTGACTCATTGACAACTCAGAATCCCCTCCGTGAAACTGGGAACACAGGTATGCATAAAATCATGATGGGATGTGTACGGAGCCCACATAGTAGAGACATATCTACCCCCTGATATTGGCCCTTCTGTCGAGAAAAAATGAACTAGAGACTTGTAAAGGATCTCTTTGCAAATGGAGGGTGAGATGGAGAGCACTTCTCTTAATTGGAAGCTGTGTTTGGACTTGGCTCAGAAGGACAACGTACTGATTGTCTTGCTAGGAGCTCAACAGTCATCACTAAGGTGACTGGTTCTCTGATGTGATGGATTGGGGTGCCCAGGAAGACGTCACCCTGAAACTGAGCCTCTCCAGTCTTAAACATTGTCTTTCCTTTAGTCTAAAGAAAGGCAAAGCCAGGTAGAGTAGTAGATACGAAGTATACACTGTATTTTTAAAGCTTCCACTTGTACCCTGAATAGGATACATTGAATACTGATACTATGCAATCAGCCCTCCTTATCCACACAGGATTACTTCTGAGCTATGCTCTCACACACAGGCATCAAAATCCTCAGATGCTCAGTTCTTTTGTGTAAAATGATATAATGTTTACATATGGCATGCATACATCCTCCCATTCCTCTCACATATGTGCATATATGTGTACATGCATGCACATACACACTCATACATTTATGTATTTTCCCTAGGTATTAGTATTCATTTTAGGAGTTCCAGTCTCCCTTTTTACCCATTTCCCTAGACTCCATATCACTCTTTTTTTTTTTTAATTTTTATTCATCTCTCATACAGCATATCTCAAGTGCAATTTTCCCTCCCTCCACTCCTTCCTGCCGCCCCCCAACCTCCCCCTACCCCAGATCCACTCCTCCTCTGTTTACCTTTCAGAAAAGAGAAGGCCTCCTGGGTTTAGTAGCCCTGATATATATTTTAAATGTATCTACAATGATTTAAATTATAAAATTTGTTATAACACCTAGTAAAATGTAAATTGTAGGCAAATCATTGTACTGTGTTACTTAGAGAATAACAAAATACAACTTTTTAAAGTATTTCTATGTGGGCTGATGCATAACTCAATAATCTTGTATAGCACTCCAAAATGAAAAATCTATATATTTCTGTTCATTCCTCTGTTCTTAAGTAATTCAAGGCAAATTCTTTCTGTCTTTTATTAAAGAAATTAGCAATTTATTTCACCAGCATGTGTCTATCTTTTAGTTATAGGGAACATACTGTTATGTGAAACTATCTATGAAGAAATGTGAACAAATATCTATTTACCCCAGAGAGGGAGCCCACACCAGACCAAAGTACAGTTGAGCCAAAGTATAATTTAGTGAGCCATAGAGTTTATTGGGGGTGACTTACAGGCATATAGGTGAGGGGTTATAAGAGCCTAAGTGACTCAAAGTCATTACTAAAGTCCAGCCCAGGATGGGTGACAGCTCACAAAAGTTGGAAACCTGGACCACACTGCATAGGTGCAAAATAGTTTGAGGAGTGTCTGAACCTCTTCCAGACAGCTCCCTGGTCTGTGTTTCTTTTAGGCAATTCTGCTGATCTCTGCTTCTTTCAGGCAGTTGGGTTTCTCTGAGAGTGATTCTCACCAGTCTTTACTGGTTATAAACTGTTAGAAAGGAAGGATCTTAGTAACTCTGGTCAGTTTCAGGGACTTCCTACAGCTATTTTGAGTTGTTTACTTCCTATTTTAATAAGCTTCCTATCTTAAAAGATGGAATGTTTCAATCTTGAAAGAAATTGCTATACAACACATACAGAAATTCTATTTAAATGCTGAAAACTATGTGATAAAAATAACAATAGCCCTGGGGCTGACTTTCACACAAACTCTGGTGTCCCATATTTGACCCTTGATGGGGAGGCCTGGTGGCACTCAGGAAGGATAGCAGGCTACCAATAAGAGACTTGATACCCTAGGGTCATATACAGGGGGAAGAGGTCCCCTTCAGTTACAGTCATAGGGGAGGGGAATAGTGTGAAAGCAGGAGGGAGGGAGGAATGGGAGGACACCAGGGATGGGATAACAATTGAGATGTAGTATGAATGAATTAATAAAAATATATAACAATGGCCCAAATATTTAGGACCCTAAAGAAATCAAAGCACACTATCAGGAGCCATGCTGAGCTGGGGATTGACAGGAGCTCACACATGCTAGGATTTGTCTATAGCTCATGAGATGCTTTTTGAAAACAGAATTTAAACTTGGAAAATATGTAACAGGCGATAGGGATGGAGAGATAGCTCAGCAGTCAAGAGTATCACAGAGGCCTGAATTCAGTTCCCATCACCCAAATACTGAGGCTCAAAAATCACAGTTCCAAGGAATCTTCTGAGTTCCCTGAACAGGTGTACTAAACTTATACATTATCCCACATAGACATACATGCACACACTTAATTTAAAATATAAAATAAATCTTAAAACACAGTGGAATTTTATTTTAAAATGTAACAGGTAAATTAAACAGAAATGCCTTTTTTATTAGACATGTCCCACTGTGTATCGGGCATCAGAATGTTAGTTCATTCTCCGTTCTTCTTCTTCTTCTTCTTCTTCTTCTTCTTCTTCTTCTTCTTCTTCTTCTTCTTCTTCTTCTTCTTCTTCCTCCTCCTCCTCCTCCTCCTCCTCCTCCTCCTCCTCCTCCTCTTCCTCCTCTTCTTCTCCTCCCCCTCCTCCCTTTACCCCCTGTCTCCCCTCAACTTCCCCTCCCTTTCTCCTCTTCTCTCCATTTCTTATCTCAGCGAGAGAAATGTAGGGAATAAATAAGTAGAGATTCAAGCATTAGAAGCTTGTCCCCACAGTAAGCCTCCACTCTACTGCTCGCTGTCACCTAAGCCTTTGACTTAAAAAGAACTATAGCAAAAAAAGACACGTGAATGTGACATTACTGTTACACTTACCAACTCTCTGCAGCTGCGGTTACCCGCAAAAGGCCGGTACAAGGCTCACACGAGATTGGGCCAGTCACTGTTTCATCATAGACAGGGAAAGTGCCCATGAAGTCTTCTCATTTCCTTCGGTGTAGCTACTGACAATTGTGCTTGCTCCAAAAAATAAGCTCCCACCCATCCTTACACAAGCAACTCTGATAAAATTCATAAGTCACACACCACGCACAAAGAGGACATGAAAGTAGGAGAGGGGACATGTTGAGATGAGATGAGGTATGGAAGAAAGTTATGGAAGTGAAACAGACTACAATTATGTTTGAAACTACCAATGACTGAAAGTAAACATTTTTAAAGTGTACCATGAGGACTGTGTTTGAGGACTGCACAATAATGAATCTAGATATCCTGGGTCTTGTATCCCATAGGCTCTCAGCTCCTCCACTAAGGAGATGTTAACTGGGCTGGGAGCTGTTGCCATGGGCTCTGGGGCCCTACTATGCACTACTGAATGCTGCCCCTTGAAAATCTTGGCTCCTCTGCTCTCATATTCCTTTTTTAAAAATTAATTCCTAGGATTTAAAAATTAATTCCTGATTCTTAATAGTCTATATACCTTGGCCTTTTCTCATACTCACAAAATACTACTTACATCTTAATATAGTTCCACTTTGAGTTTCAGTCCTGCTGCAAGGGCCAATAGGAAATCTGCTGTTGCGAATGGACTAAAGAAAGGGTCAAGAGCCTTGCAGCTGGATACCCATCTCCCAAGAGCCTCTGCTACCTTCCTGCTGGTGCAATGCATTCTGGGAATGAATAGAGCCAGAAGTAAAGAGTATCTTTAATGAGAAAATAATGGACTATGGCCTCTATTATACCACTAGAGCCAAACTTTCTGTAGATTCAGTTTCTGGCTCTTTCACACCAAAGTGCACAAATACCAGTGACAGTAATGTGTACAACTTAACTTGGATTCTATCTGCTTTTGACTGGTAGGTGCATTTGGAATTATGGGAGATCCCTGGGTCCTTCTTTTATGGAACATGTGACTAGATAGTTTTTTGAGGGAAGGGTGTTCCACCTGCCAGTCATCAAAGTGTTGAAACTGAGACACTGTACCCTGCAACTGCGAGCTTGTCCTTGTGTCCCAAGCCACACTCACCCCAGCAGTGCTTTCCCACACTGATAGCTCCAAATGGTGGCAACAGAGCCACACCAGGAACCTGAACATCGTTTTCCTCGCACGGTGGCAGTGAGGTCATTCTTTACTTCTGGAGTAATAGTGAATTAAATCTTTATAGCACTTTGGAGTCAAAGAACGATTTTCATTACCAACTAAGTTAAATCTCTGCTTTCAGCTATGTTTGTGGAGTGCGTAAGTGTGTCTGAGACCACAGGCACAGGTTGGTGTGGGCAGTTCACAAAATGAAGGGATCAGGGAGGTGAACCACCACGAATGAGCCAAGGAAATGAGTGTGTAGAGAAATCTACCAGTGGCTCCCAGCCTTCCTAATGCTGTGACCCTTTAATATGGTTCCTTGTCTATTTAATACAGTTCCAGACCCCTCGACCATAAAATTATTTTGGTTGCTACTTTATAACTGTAATCTTGCTGCTGTTATGAATTGTAATGCAAAAAAAAAAAATGTGTTTTCTCATTGTCTTAGTCCACCCCTGTGAAGAGGTCCTTCGTCCCTCAAAGGAGTCGCATCCCACAGGTTGAGAACTACTGTCCTAGATGGAGTCCCAGATATTTGATGTCTTGGAAACAGCCTCTGGGGGCCACTCAGAGCTAATCGCCAGGCTCACTGAAAGAAAAGGTGGAATTCAGCCGACCTCCAAGACAAATCCACCTAAATTGGTAGCATTTAAAGTCTCTGCTTGAACAACACTCAGAGCACAGTCTTGGCCCAGCGTGCAGCCTCATCCCACCCCCAACTCCCCCACTGCGGCCCACTTGAGGGGCTAACACACTTCTGAGAGACCACCACCATGAGACCAACACCACGCAGGGCTGAGAGTTGAGGAAAGTAGCTGGGCCATTACCGAAGAGCGAAGCGATGGCCTCATGTTTTGTCATTCCTGTGGTTCAATTACACTCTTAATTCACAGGAATAAAGCAACAGAAAGGAATGGTCCATTTAGCACAGCAGCAAGCAGGCTTTTTCCAGGCACTCAACCACTTTGTGAGAGCCAATTGACTTCTGTGAAGTCCATCAGTTAATCACCCCAAGAAGAGAAAAAAGCAGTTTAGTGAGAGTGTTGAAGAGCAAACTCTGCTGAAGAAGTTAAAGGAGATCACCGAGTAAAGAAGCTGAGCACCCACTCTCCTCAGTGACAGCAAGGACAAAAAGGATCCAACCAGACCAAAAGGAAACTGGCACCTCTTCCCTCACAGAGAGCACCAGAGAGAACTCGAGTTCCTCGACTTGGCATTTAAGTCATCATATAAAAGCAAATTACCATCTCTAGAGCCAGCCCACTTGGGGCAGGATTGTCACTCTGTCTCCTGCCACCAAGACAGCCCTTTGGATGTCTGTGACAATATCTGAGCCTATTTTCTTATCTGCAAACACACCTACAGTTTCCCGCAAACCTGAGTGGGAACACAGTACATAACTGTCATAGTTTGCACTCAAAATTGCAATTGTTCCAGTAACCTGCCTGTTCTTAAGTCTCTAGTTTTAATTATACATAATAATTACATGCATTTAAGGGCGGCACTGTGGTCTTTCCCTGCGTGTATACTGGAGTAATGACCATGTTAAGGGACTTGATATTCACATCACCTCAAACATTTGTTATATTTTTGCGTTAGAAACATTTAAAATCTTTTTTTATCTTAGAATCAATGAAACAGCAAACACAGACTGTTTGCACTCTGTGTCCAAGAGCCTCTGACTACAACTGTAGCTGTCTACCAGTGTTCCCAAATGTAGAGTCACCTGGCTGACAGGCGAGAGGGATGGCGTGCACTTAGGATGATTAGAACAGTCCCCTACTGAGCAAGTCTTCAGAGAGCCATTTGCTGTAACATCTATTTATTTCATCTTTTTCTATCAATATATTGCCATGTCATTGAAGGGATATAATGATGATTTGCCAGTTGAAAAAGAGAGCACTGCCGACATTTTGTCTATAGCTCATACCATGAATGGTCACTATTGACCACTGACACAGGGATTGTCATGTTTCTGAATGTTTCATATATTTTTCCTTACTTAATTTTCACCATAATCCTGCATGGGATGTGAGGAGCCATGCTAAATTCAGCCATGTTAGAAATACCATGCTGAGGCTGCATGTTGTGACCTTTGAGTTGTTGACCCTTGCTGATGGAGGTCTTATGTTTTAGGCTATCCTTGGATTGTCTACTCAGAGAAATAGGGAAGTCCTTACAGAGAACTACCCAGGGAAATAGAGAAGTGCTTACAGAGAGCTATTCAGAGGATTGTATTCTTGCCTGGGGGCTAAGGGAAGTGAGATTACAATAGAGCTTCTGGTGGCCTTGCTATATAAAGTCTACTCACCCGCATTACAGAGAGTCTTGATCAGAAATCTCTAAACGCAAGACTGAGAAAATTGCAGTTACAAGTGTGATGGCAGGGGTGACAATTTCTCATTACCCTCGCAATGACAAGAATGAAGTGAGTCAGCACTCACCACAGATTCTAGAGCCATCCTGACCTGTCACAATTTAGCATGGCAGCCCCAGGCTCCACATCAGCCACCACAATGCCAGGCCAGTCCCCATAGTCCTAGAACCTAGGCTGACACTCACAGACCAAGGCTCTAGGCTTAGACTGGCCCCTGTGATCCATGCCTCAGGCCTCGTCATTTTAAAGGAAGGTTCCTTAGCTGTGCATACCAAGCTGGGATGGACGAAAGACATTCATGTGAAACAGAAAATTCTTCAAGATATCTAGGGAGTTACAGACCATCTTCTCAGAAGAACTACCCGGCTAATGCAAAGCCAAACCAGGCATACATGAGTATACCTAATTACAGCCATGTGATATCTTAAGAAGATGCCCAAAAATACTCACTGGAGAAAAAACTTCAACAAATGGTACTAGGAAAAACTGCGTCTACATGTGGAAGAATGAAATTAGACCCACGCCTATTACAGTGCACAAAAGTCAACCCCAAATGGACCAGAACTTCAGTGTGAAACCTGAAACACTAAGAGGGCTGAAAGAAAACATAGGCAGTACCTACATGATACAGGGACAGGAAAGGGCTTCCTGGCTAAGGCTTCCTTTGCCTCAAAATTAAGACCAACAGGTGACAAGTGGGACCTCATAAAACTATAAAGCTCCTGTAGAGCTAAGGATATGATCAATGCGTGAGAAGGAAGCCCATGGGGTGGGAGGGAACATTTTCCATCTATACATTTGATAGAGAATTTACCAGCTAGCTTATTTCGGCTCGACACAAGTTAGAGTCGTTTTGGAAGAGAGAGAACCTCAATTAAGAAAATGCTTCAGCCAGGTGGTGGTGGCACACATCTTTAATTCCAGCACTTGGGAGGCAGAGGCAGGTGGATCTCTGTGAGTTCTAGGCCACCCTGGTCTACAGAGAAAGTTCAAGGACAGCCAGAGCTGTTACACAGAGAAACCCTGTATCAGGAAAAAAGGAAAAGAAAATGCTTCAACCAGATTGGCCTATGAACAGCCCAGTGTGTGTGTGTGTGTGTGTGTGTGTGTGTGTGTGTGTGTGTGTGTGTGTGTGTAGATAGATAGATAGATAGATAGATAGATAGATAGATAGATAGATAGAGATATATTGATTGATGGTTGATGTGGGAGGGCTCAGCTCATTGCAGACAGTGCCACTTTGGGGCAGGTGGTCTTGAGTGCTATAAAAAAAGGCAGGCTGAGGAAGTCATGAAGGAGCCAGTGAGCAAACAGCAATGCTCATGGCTTCTTCTTTAATTCCTGTCTTGAATTTCTGCCTTGACTTCCTCAGGTATGGAGTGCTCCTCTGAGCACCTAGGAGGCAGAATCAGGCAGATTTCCATGAGCTCAAGGCTAGCCTGGTCTACAAAGCAAGTTCCAGTATACCAAGGGCTACCCAGACAAATCCTGCCTTGAACAACAACAAGCAAAATAACAACAACATCATCAAATAATGTAAACTGAAATAAACTCTTTCCTCCCCATTGCTTTTGGTCATGGTGTTTTGTCACAGCAATGGAAACCCCAGCTAGGACAAGGATTAATAATCAGAATATATAATTAGCTCAAAAACAAGGAGTTACAAAAACAAATGACCCAATTTTAAAATGAGCTAAAGATCTCCATAGAGAGTTCTCAAAAGAAAAAATAAAAATGTATAAAATGCAGCTCAAAAAAAAATTGTTGAACACTTTTAGAAAATAGGTAAATGCAAGTTAAAACTCCTTTGAGATTTCATCTTATTCTAGCCAGAATGACTAGAACCCAGAAAATAACTGGCAACAAATACTGGAGGTGATGTAGGGGCCATCGAAAGTGTTTACTCACTGTTGGTGGGACAGCAAACTCACACACCTCCTCTGGAAATCACTATGAAGAACTATCAGAAGACTCTAGGTAGATGCACCGTATGACTCAGGTAGACCACGCCTTAGCATCTGTCCTGAGGACTCAACATCCTACCCCACAGACACTCGCTCAGCCACGTTGTTTATTGCCGCTCAATTCACAATAGCTGGGAAATTTAAACAACCTAAAAGCCATCCACTGAGGAATGGATAATGAATATGTGGTGCAAATGTACAGAGGAATTCTACTCAGGTGTAAAAAAATAAAATAAAATAATAAAATCTGTAGACAAATGGATGGAATTAGAAAATATTAAAACTGAGTGAGGTAACCAAGACGCAGAATGACAAATGCTTCGTGTTGTGTCACATTTGTAGATCTTAGTTCCAAATCTTCAGAAATGAGTATAAAACCTGAGGTAAACACAAAAGTTAAAGATGCAAAATGGGACCATGGGGGGAGGGGAGAAGAAGCTCTTGAGAGGGATCTATATTATATAGTTTGTATATTATATATTACATATTATATTATTGTTTTATGTTATATTCTATATTAGTTTTATATTGTATAATATACTCTATATTATACATTACGTGTTATATATCATATATTGTATTGTATGTTATGCATTCTATATTACACTGTTATATATTAAGTCACTATATAATATTATATTGTAATAAATATATTGTGTATTTATAACTATATAATATATTTTATATATTGGTACCATATATAGGTACAATATATGCTATATATAATTATGTTATGTATGATAAATATATATAATGTATACTTATATTATATACTTACATAAGTATATAATGCATATCATATATATTATAAAAGATATAATGGGGGAAATAAAGAGGGGCACTAAAGCATGGAAGAAAGTAGGGAGAACAATACAGTGTACAAAGGAAGGAGGAGGAATAAGTAACACAAAGAAGAGCTAAAAATAGCTAAGAAATAGCTTGAAAATGTTGATTATTTTTAACAAATAGATAAATATAGGAAGGCATATTGTTTTATGCTCACTTAAAATGTTTTTGTAATATATAAGAATGTGTGTGTGTACACATAAATATTTCAAGTGAAGTCATGCCACTTGGAGTGACAATGATCTCCTCGGTAGCTGTACAGTTCCTAAAACAATAGTCCCAGTGCCAGCATGGAAAGCCTCCCTTTTAGGTATTTGTCAAGGGAATCTAAGAGACTTCCAAAACAAAATGAGTTCTTGCTGTTGCTCTCCATTGCCTTCCAGACCTTGCAGGTGAGACTTCATTGAAGATACCACACGGTTCATATGCAGGACTTGGAGGAATCAAGCTGGAATGGACTGGAAGCCTCATCCATGAGGAGTAGCTCTCATTGAATCTATAAACGCTAATGCCAGCTGCCTAGCAGAAAAGCAGTCAATAGTCCTATGCAGTTTAAGGCCCGCCAACCGCAGCAGTGACCAGCACAGCAAGGTATCTCCAGTGACGCAATAGTGGTGCTGTTCTCTGGAAGTAACCAACAGCCATCCAGTTGGACTTAAGGCCTGCTCAGGAGGAGGAATTCCTGTAACCCTAGCCAGCTACCCTTGGCTGCTGAGTTCGTGGACTCTACAAGAGAACCTACAACTGTCACGTTCCTGAAGCATGCAGCAGCAGACAGACAGACAGGAACCATTCCAGAAATCCAGAACCAGTAAAAATACAGATATCACTATGTGGTGCCCAATATCAGTTGATTATATCCACAATATAAATCCTACATTTAACATTTAAGAAGACATAAATGTATATGTTAAAAATAAAAAGATATTTAATAAAAACATGAAAAATAAATAAATAAGTCATGATACTTTTCTGTGAAGATTTGACTATAAAAAACTGTGAACCTTCAAATGTGTAAAAATTGTATAATAGAAAAGGAGAGTGAAGGGGACACGGAAGAAAGGGGAAGGAAGGGGAATGGAAGAAGGAGAGTATTTCAAACCACAAGTGCACTTGGTGCATTAACTGTTGTTACTTTTGAGTTACTACAGTTACACACACATAGGTTCTTATTTAAGTGATATATTTGCAACCTACAAAATTATTTGGTTGTCTCTTGATTTGTATTATAGATACACTTTCCTCTTAAATTACTTATAAACATATTCTATCGCAGTACAAAACCATTAGCGTCAAACTTACACTCACTAAAATTTAAGGATCCAGTATAGTCACACAACTCTCCACCCACTGCTGTAAGCTAGCTCTCCAGAACCTTCTCATATCGCTTAGCTGAACCTAATACCCTCCTCACATCTGAGTTCCTAGCAACTGAACTTAATTCTGCTCACACCTGAGTTCCTAACAGCTGAACCTTGTCTCTGCTCACACCTGAGTTCCTAACAGCTGAACCTTGTCTCTGCTCACACCTGAGTTCCTAACAGCTGAACCTTATCTCTGCTCACACCTGAGTTCCTAATAACTGATCCTTACCCTTGCGCCCACCTGAGTTCCTAGCAGCCGAACCTTATCCCCACTCACACCTGAGTTCTTAGCAACCAGTACTTAACTTTTTGTTTCTACGACTGCATATATACTTCTGTATTGTGTGAAGATAGCTACAAATGTAAGTGTCAAGGAAAAAGTCTATTACTTCCCTGAGAAAAGCCCCCGCATCCTTCAGCATATAAGTTAGAAGTATAGTCTAAGGGATGCCTCAGTAGCTTCCAGACCTCAAACCAAACGGAAGACATCTACCACAGAACATACAATTCTACCTCTGTGAAAATTAATTACTACAATTTCTTTGTGTCATTTCACTGTTTAAGAGGTTAACCTTCTGCCCCGCCCCCAAAAGAGCCAGCCATTAATCTTTGAACCATATAAATGTGGGGTTTTTTTTTTTCTTTCCTCGTTTTTAAATCCACTTAAGGAAAGCTTGGCAGAGTAGCGTCCATCCCTACGTAATGTGTAGGATGCTGCCTTGGAGAACGGCAGTTGACTTTTAAGATAAGAGCTCTTAAGGATTTTTAAGCCATCAGGCAGCATCCATCAGAACAAACAGATGAGCCTTGCCTCTTCCCTGGGCAGGATATGCTCTGTGACCTATCTCTTCTGTGACCTACAAGGCTTTAGGAGAAGGGACTCCAGAGCTTTATTGGCAATGCCACTATTAGACAGACTTCCCTCTCTCTTCCAAGCTCTTTGGGGGTCAGCTTGGAAGTGAGCATTAAGTGAATGGCTAATGGAATTAAGGGTATAATAATAGAAGGATATAGTGAGACAATTGTATTAACAAGGAATAAATCATGTTGAATGTAAGGTAAGTGTTTTTTAATTGATTGATGGGAAGGATGCTCCACAGGTTTTGTCGGGGACTAACAGCCATTTACCTCCTCATCTATAGTAAAAAGCCAAAATGTAGAAAAAAGATAAGGAAATTATGCAAGGGGAAAGATAAATTATTCAGAGAAGATGGCCATTTTGTGCTGACATCACTAATGTGAAAAGGCACTAAATCTTTGACACTGGCTTCATTCCTTGGGAGCTGTGGGCTGAAATAGCATTTTGTTACAAAGATAAAAACTGAACTGTCTACTCCTAACGCTTTTTTGCACACCATAGATGGAGGCCAAGATGCCTGGATACCTGCCACTGCCCTGTCCATGTCGCTGCCCCTCTCTGTGCCGCCGGCCCTCTCTGCCTGTGCTGCCGGCCCTGCCCCTGCCCGTGTCGCCGCCCCTGCCCGTGTCGCCGCCCCTGCCCGTGCCGCTGCCATAGTTAATGGTACTTTCTAGCCACTTGGCAAAGCGCATCTGTACAGTCTTCAGGGCTGGGGTGATTAACTAGAAAGCATTTGAAAGTAAAATTGATGCTGAACCAAACAGGATGTTTCACAGGATGGGAGGCTGAGGTAGGAGGACAAGTTTGAGGCCAGCTGGGCGACTTAGGGAAGTCTTGTTTTACAAAGAAAGACTGGAAGGAGGACGGATAACAAGAAGAAAGGAGGAAAGGGCAGAAGGAAGGAAGGGAAGGAGGGAGGGAGGGAGAGAGGGAAGGAGGAGGGAGGGAGGAAGGAAAAGAAAGACAGAAGAAAGGAAGAAAGAAAGAGGGAGGGGGAGGGAGGGAGGGAGGGAGGGAGGGAGGGAGGGAGGGAGGGCCGGCAGAAGCGGGGAGGCAAGCAGGCAGAAAAGTAACTTTTATAAATCCTTACAGTTACCAAATCCCCTCCCTGAGTCGGCTTTCTAATATACCCTACCAGAATCCTTCTCTCCTGCTTTTTTTTTTTTTTTTTTTTTATAATTGCTTAGTCACTGGTTCAGCCCATTCCAGACCAGGCACAGCATTCTTGCAATAAGATTCAGGTATGAAGAAGAGTGAGTTGATTCAGAGTGCATATGAGAGAGGCCACTGCTCTTTCTAAAACGCGTTCAAGAGTTGCTTTTGCTCCCTGCGCGTGCGCGCGCGCACACACACACACACACACACACACACACACACACACACCCCACATAGATGTATACACACACACACACACACCACATAGATGCATACACACACACACACCACATAGATGCATACACACACACACACCACATAGATGCATACACACACACACCACATAGATGCATACACACATACACACACACATACACACACACACACACACACATCTTCCCCTCAGGCACACACTCTGACATACTCACACACACACCTCCCATACATACATACACTCTGATACACTCAGACAGACAACATACACACACACTCAGACACTCAGATACACACAAACATGCCTACACAGAGACACACTCCTACACACACCTCCCTTGCATACACATACTCGGATACATACACATACCAGTCTTGATTATTCCCTTAGCAGTTCATAAGCCATCATCCAGCATGCTTTTCTCAATATCACTATGAACAACATACAATAAACCCATCTACCAAGAATCCAGCTTTATTTTTTCCTTCTTAAAAAATATTCAAAAAAAGATATTCATTTATTTTTATTTTTATTACTATTACTATTAATATTAATATTAATTCACATTATATCTCAATTGTAATTCCCTTGCTCTTATCTATCTGTTCCCACCCTCCCTCCCTTTCCACTCTACTCTCCTCCTCTAGACCTCTGTCAGGTGGGGCCCCCTCCCCCACCCTCTGACCACAGCCTATCAGGTCTCTTCTGGGTAGCCTGCATCCCCTCTGCTTCCTCTGTGTTCCCACAGGATCTCTCCAGTAAGGGGCAGTGATCAAAACTGAGGACAACAGAGTTCTTATCAGAAGCAGCCCCTATTGCCCCCCCATGTGAAAAATGAGGTGTCCATTGGCTACTTCTGAATGGGGGGTCTAGGTCCTCTGCTGGCAATGTCCTTGGTTGGTGCCTCAGTTTGTGCAGGCTCCAGATCGGGGTGGGAGGAGTTGTCAGGGGCTCCACAAGGAGACTAGCCTAACTTTCTTTAAAACCTCCAACTTTTACCAGCCTTTTTTTCAGAAGTAAATTTGTGTGTGAATGAGAGTACTTTCTCCTTTCATATTACTCTTGGGAGGAAGTGGAACTGACCACCTCTGCACAAATAGCATCTGTCAAGTACCACCCCTGAGTACTTAACTGTTTAAAATCTAGTCCTCATAGCCATGCCTTGCATTTAAATACTATCACCCTCCTGTCACAGGTTAAAAAAAAAAAAAAAAAATTTAAGGGAATCAAACACTTCCTCAAGGGTTATTGATAACTACACAAAAAGGTCTGGCTAGAACTCAGGAAGAAGTTATCCTACAAAGAGTCTGCAACTCCAGAAGGAATCTGCTTGGAGGCACCAAACGGCATCTGGACAGTCTATCTCTGTCTCTATAATAAGAATAATTTCATGGTTTCCTTAATGGGTCGTATAAAATGAACTATTAAATGACTTCTTTGGTTATATGTTATTATATTATCCAATGTGATACAGGAAACATCAGGGTGAACGTGAATGAAGGAATCAGTCCACAACCCTTACAGTATGAACTGTGTACTCTCTCTATGGTTTTACCTCGCCTAAAAGAATCAAGTGCTTGCACAGTCCAAAGGCCAGTGACTGTTCCACCTTGCACTATTGCTACCGCCTCTGTCGTGTAAGATTAGTCATTTTAGAGCCCCTCCCCCTGGAGTTGGAGAGATGGCTCAGTGGTTAAGAGTACTAACTACACTTCCAGAGGACCTGGGTTCAATTCTCAGCACCCACATGGCAGCTCACAACTGTCTGTAGCTCCAAGATCGGACACCTACAGACAGAGGTGCAGGCAAAACTTCATTACACACAAAATAAAAATAAATACATTATTTTGTGAATAGAGAACCCCTCCCCTCAGCTGGATATCCTGGCCCACAACTCTGGCAGAAGACTCCTGCTTTCCTGGAGGCCATGCTTGTACTAATAACCCCAGGTACCTGGAACACCAGAGGCTATGCCGGTTCCCAGAAGCCCAGGACTCCAGAGGCAAGGCAAGCAACCAAACCCTCAAAGATCATACAGACTACCAAAACCCCACCAGACATGCACTACCGAACCTGAAAACTACCTGGTCACAAAACCCACAGGCCATGCAGGCCAAAAGACAAGAAAGGAAACAGAAACTTGGGGGTGGGGGAAAATTCATCTATCAAGGATAAACTCAGAAAATGGCACCTACAATTATTATAACCCCAAATACAGATGACTAGAGGCCAGCTTAAGAACACAATCAACAGTGTCCAGGGCAACATGGCACCGTCGGAGGCCAGCTATCCTACGACATCAAGCCCTGGATATCCCAAAACAGCTGAAGCACAAGAAGATGACCTTAAATCCAATCATATGATGATGCTAGACGCTCTCAAAGAGGAAATCAACAAATTCCTTAAAGAAATCCAGAAAAACACAAACAAACAGGTGAAAGAAATGAATAAAATTATTTAAGATCTGAAAATGGAAATAGAAGCAATAAAGAAAAGATGAAGTGAGAGAATCCTGGAGAGGGAAAAATCAAGGGAAGCAAACAGGAATTATAGACACAAGTATCACCAACAGAATATAAGAAATGGAAGAGAAAATCTCAGGCATAGACAATATGATAGAAGTAATTGATACAGCAGCAAAAAGAAAATATTAAAACTAAAAAGTTCCTGACAGGAAACATCCAGGAAATCTGGGAAACTATGAAAAACCAAACCTAAGAATATTAGGAATAGAAGAAAGAAAGGATTCCCAGCTCAAAGGCCCAGAATATATTTTCAGCAATTCATAGAAGAAAGAAATGCCTATATACTGTACACATACAAGAAGACTACAGAAAACCAAATAGACTGGCGCAGAAAAGAAAAGCCCCCCTGCCACATAATAAACAAAACGCTAAATATATAAGACAAAGAAATAATATTAAAAGCTGCAAGGTAAAAAGACCAAATGACATATAAAGGCAGTCCTATTAGAATTACACCCAACTTCTCAACAAATACTTTGAAAGCCAGAAGGACCTGGAGATATGTCCTGAAGACTCTAAGAGACCACATATGCCAGCCCAGACTACTATACCCAGCAAAACTTTTAATCACCACAAATAGAGAAAACAAGATGACAAAGTCAAATTTAAACAATATCTACCCACAAGCCTAGCCCTAAAAAGGTGCTAGAAGAAAAACTCCAATTCAGGAGGTTATCTACACCCAAGGAAACACAGGAAATAAATAATTTCACATCAGAAAAATCAAAATAAAGGAAGGATACATATTAAACAAACAATAACAACAAAATAACAGAAATTAATAATCATTGATCGTTGTGTCTCTCAATATCAATGGATGCAATTAGCCCCCCCAAAAAATATCTCAGGCTAATAGAATTGATGTGAAAATAGGATCCATCCTTCTGCTACAAACACATCTCAACATCAAAGATAGATGTTACCTCAGAGTAAAGAGTTAGAAAAAGATTTTCCAAGCAAATGGACCCAAGAAGCATGATTCTAATATCTAACAAAATAGACATCCAACAAAAATTAATCAAAATAGATGGGAAAAGCACATCATACTCATCAAAGGAAAGATCAACCAGGATGAAATCTCAATTCTGAATATCTATGCCCCAAATGCAATGACACTCACAATAGTAAAAGAAACATTATTTCAACACTCCTCTCTCATCAATAGAAAAGTTATCCAGACAGAAACTAAAAAGAGAAATAATGGAACTAACAGATGTTATAACTCAAATAAACCAAAGAGATATCCACAGAACATTCACCCAAACACAAAAAAAATACCTTTTTCTCAGCATCCAATGGAACCTTCTCCAAAATTGACCATATACTCAATTACAAAGCAAGTCTCAAAAGATACAAGAAAATTGAAATAAACCCTCTGTATCTTATCAGACCACCATGGATTAAAGCTGGATTTCAACAGAAGAAAGAACAGAAAGCCTATAAATTAATGGAAAATAATAAACAAATTAATAAAATAGAAACAAAGAGAACAATACAAAGAATAAAACAAAGTGTTGGTTCTTTGAGAAAATCAACAAGACAGACACACCTTTAGCCAAATTTTTAAAAATACAGAGAGAAAATATCCAAATTAAGAAAATCAGAAATGAAAAGACACCAAGGAAATCCAAAGAATCATTAGGTCATACATCAAAAATCTGTACTCCATAAAATTAGAAAATGTGAAAGAAAGGGACAAATTTCTTGATAGATAACACTTACCAAAGTTAAATCAAGATCAGATAAACAATGTAAATAGACCTATAACTCTTAAGAAAATAGAATCAGTCATTAAAAGTCTCAAAAAAAAAAAAAAAAAAGCCCAAGACCAGACAGTTTTAGCACAGAATTTTACTAGACATTCAAAGAAAAGCTAATACCAATATTCCTCAAATTATTCCCACATACAAAACCAGAAGGAATATTGCCAAATTTATTTTACAAGGCCGTAATCATCCTCATACCCAAATCGCACAAAGACTCAACAAAGAAAAGGAATTACCAACCACTTTCTTTTATGAACATTGGTGAAAAAATATTCAATAAAATATTTGCAAACTAAACCCAAAAATCATCAAAAAGATCATCTACCATAATTAAGTATGCTTCATTCCAGAGATGCAGGGATGGTTCAACAAATGAAAATCTATCAATGTAATTCACCATATAAACAAACTGTAAGAAAAAAGACATGATAATCTCATTAAATGCCCAAAGAGCCTTTGACAAAATCTAACAGCCCTCATGTTAAAAGTATTGGAGAAATTAGGGATAAAGGCACATAACTAAACATAATAAAGGCAATATGCAGCAAGCTGATAGCCAACATCGATTTAAACATAGAAAAACTCAAAGCAACTCTACTAAAATCAGGTACAAGACAAGGCTGTCCACTCT
Organism: Acomys russatus; assembly: GCF_903995435.1. NCBI lineage: Eukaryota > Metazoa > Chordata > Mammalia > Rodentia > Muridae > Acomys > Acomys russatus. Next base: position 23,999,421 of record NC_067164.1, on the reverse strand, counting down.
CTCCATATCTATGCAGTATGATACTTGAAGTTCTAGCTAGATCAATAAAAAACTAAAAGAGATCAAGGGGATGCAAATTGGAAAGGAAGAAGTCAAAGTATCGCTATTCACAGATAGTATGATAGTATACATAAGTGACTCCAAAACATCTACTAGGAATTGCTACAGATGACAGACCCCTTTAGTGGAGTGGTTTGATAGAAGATTAATTTTTAAAAATTAATGTTTCTCCTATACACAAATGATAAATGGGACAAGAAGGAAATCAGAGAAACAACACCTTTCACAATAGCCACAAATAATATAAAATATCTTGGTGTAACTCTAACCAACCTAGTGAAAGACCTATATGACAAGAACTTCAAGTCTTTGAAGAAAGAAATTAAAGAAGATATCAGAAGATGGAAAGATGTCCCATGCCCATGGATTGGTAGGATTAACATAGTAAAAATGGCCATCTTACCAAAAGCAATCTATAGATACAACACGATCCCCATCAAAACTCCAACACAATTCTTTTTAGACCTTGAAAGAACAATCCTCAACTTTACATAGAAAAACAAAAACCCAAGACAGTTGAAAACAATTCTGTTTAATAAAAGAACTGATTTCAAGCTCTACTACAAAATAATTATTAAAATTAATATTAATAAAAAAACAACTAGATGCTATTGTAATAAAAACAGACAGGTATATCAATGGAATTGAATCAAAGATTCAAAAGTAAACCCAACACCTATAAATGCCTGATTTTTGGCAAAGAAGCCAAAATTATACAATAGGAAAAAGAAAGCATCTTCAACAATGGGTGCTAGTTATAACTGGATGTTGGCATGTAGAAAAAGGCAAATAGATTCATATCTATCACCCTGCACAAAACTCAAGTCCAAGTGGGTCAAAGACCTCAACATAAAACCAGATACACTGAACCTGATAGAAGAGAAAGTAGGGAGCAGCCTTGGCACAGGAGATAACTTTCTGAGCAGAATACTGATAACACAGGCACTAAGATCAACAACTAAAAAAATGGGACTTCATGAAAGTGAAAATCTCCTATAAGGTAAATGGCATCGTCAATAAGACAAAATGTCAACCTAGGGAATGGCAAAAGATCTTCACCAACCCTCATATCTGACAGAGGGCCAATTTCCAAAATATATAAATAATTCACAAAACGAGACATAAAAAAGACCAAAAAACAAACAAACAAATAATCCAATTTAAAGGTAGGGTACAGAGATAAACAGAATTCTCAATATAGGATTGTCAAATGGCCAAGAAATACTTAAATAAATGTTCAACATCCTTAGTCATAAGGAAAATACAAATCAAAACCAGTGAGATTCCATCTTATACCTGTCAAATGGCTAAGATCAAAAGCTCAAGTGATAGCTCATGCTACAAGAATGTGGAACAAGGAGAGTATTCCTCCATTGCTTGTGGGAGTACAAACTTGTACAGCCACTTTCGAAACCAAAACAGCAGTTCCTTAGGAAGTTGGGAATCGATCTTCCTCAAGACCCAGCTCTTCCACTCCTGGGCACGTACCCAAAGAACACTCCATCATTCAACAAGGGAATTTGCTAACTACGTTCACAGCAGCTTTATTTGTAGTAGCCAGAAACTAGAAACAACCTAGATGTCCCTCAAACAAAGAATGAATAAAGAAAATGAAGTACAATTGCACGATGGAATATTTCTCAGCTGTTAAAAACAATGACATCATGAAATTTGGAGGCCAATGGATGGAACTAGAAAAAACTCATCCTGAGTGAGGTAACTCAGATCCAGAAAGACATAGCATGTACTCACTTAAAAGAAGTTATTAGTTGTAAAGGACAGTCATGTTACAGTTCACAGACCCAGAGGGGCTTTGTAACAAGGAGGGCTCAAGGGGTGGTGCATAAATCTCCCTAGGAAGAAGAAATAGAATAGACGTAGCAGGTGGGGGTTGGGGAATGGGAACAGGGGTGATCGGGTACGGGGAAGATGGAGGGAAAGAGTACCAGCAGAGACAACTGGAATTTGGAGGCATCTTGTGAACAAGCTAGAAACCTAGTGCAATGGAAATTCCCAAAAATCTATGAGGGAGACCCTAGCTAAGACTCCTAGCAATGGGGGATATGGAGCCTGAACTGGCCATCTCCTATAACCAGGAAAGACCTCCAGTGGAGGGATTGAGAAACAAATTCAGACACATAACCTTCGACCTACAACTCTCTCTGCCTACAAGATATGCTGGGCGTAAAGGTGGTACAGAAATTGTGAGAGTGGCAACCAGTGACTGGTCCAGCTTGAGATCCATGCTTCAAGAGGGAACCCACCGTTGACACTGCCTGGAGGGGCAGGAACCAGAGGCTGAGTAGCCCAGAGACCTAGGATAGAGTCATACATGATTGACACAGGGGGCAATGAAATGATGCCTAATGATATTCTGCTATACTCATAGATTGGTGCCTAACCCAATTGTCATCAAGGAAGCTTCATCTAGCCACAGATGGAAATAGATGCAGAGTTCTACAAACATTAGGCGAGCCACAAAGAACCCAGCAAAAGATGGGAAGAAAGGATTGTAAGAGCCAGAGGGGTCAAGAACACCACAAATACACACACACACACACACACACACACACACACACACACACACACACACACACACACACACAGCTCATCTGGGCTCACATACACTGAACTGACAATGAGGGAGCCTACATCAGACTGATGTACATCCTCTGGAGGTATTTTACAGTGAAGTAGCTTGGTCTTCTTGTAGGATTCCTAAAAGTAGGAGCAGAGGCTGTCTCTGGCTCTTTTGCCTGCTGTTGGGACCCTTTTCCTCACACCAGGTTACCCCATCCATCCCCAGGAATGCCACCTACTTCCTTTGAGACATCTTTAATTGGCCTGGAACTCACCAATTAGGCTAGACTGGCTGGCCAGCAAGCCCCAGGAATCCTCTTGTCCCCAGCACAGAGATTACAAGTCCATGCCACCATGCCCAGCATTATTACACGGTTTCAAGGATCAAACTCAGGTTCACGGACATTACAAGGCAGGCACTTCACCTGCTCTCCGACCCAATTCCTGGTTTTCTTATGAAGCTGTTCTCTTGGGAGACTACCCAAGATTCTGAGCTTCCACATTTTATCTACAAACAAAAAATACTGTAACTTTTCACAGAAAAGTCCTGAAGATAAAGTGACATTTGTGGAAAATATCTGGATTGTTATAAGTACATAATTGTTTTATTTTAATATCCTAAATTCTCTTTCCCCTGAGCCTGGTGGGTTGTATGGCTTGTTGAGCTGTGTCCATGGTGACAGATATACTGAATAGAACATAGCAGAAAATGCCTGTACTGTGGATGAACATTGTGATTGCTAATTAAAATTTACAAAAAAAAAAAAAAGCTATTGACACAAAACTGAATGGCATCACTATAAGCTACTAGACTTGATCCAGGAAACTCTAACAACTTTTAAGGTACCAGACCAATGTTCTTTTTAATGGTATATCAGGCATGAATCTATAGGAGAGTGTTAACCTTTTGAATTTTACATTTAAAATCCTGAAAGTTGTTTGCTTAAGTTTAATGTGACATGTGGGTTCTTCTTCCTCTAAAATATTAAAGGATTGTGAGCCAGTCCAGTTTTACATCTCAGTGTTTGGTTGTTTCATCAATGATGGTAGCGGGTCTTCGTTGTCTTTCCTCATTACATTACTCCACCGCTTTCAGTGTTTTACTTTGCCCTTCAGATTGTCAATTCATTGTGCCACATTAAAAACAAAGCCTGGCAAGGTCCACTGTGTACTCCTGGTTTTTCCCTGGAACGATTTGGTACTCGTTTTCTGAGATACAAGTTTATGTGATGCTTTGCTCTCTTAAGGCCTTGGTTTTCTGGACTCCTTAAGATTTCTACAGTTGATTCCAACCCAAAGGGATTTTGCTACTGCCAACAGGAAGATGTGCAGCAAAGAACTGAAGTACTGATGGCAGCACTCTTAACTCCAAATACTATGCTTGACCTGAAGACTCTGTGCAAACCTACTGGAATGTTTTCATATTTAATCCAGAAGATCTGTAATGCTTCCTGGGTAACTGAAGCCGCATCTGAAGCATTGAGAGATTTACCCAGGAAAGCTGAGTTTTCCAAATGGGAGACGATGTTGAACAAGTTTCTGGAGATTAACGCAATGTTTTGGGAGTAGAAGTGGAAAAAATATTTCCTGCAGTATCAGATGTTTCCAGTGGGTCTTTGCATTGTTTAAAATCTGCAAGAGTTGGTTTATTGAACTATGAGTTTGTAGAATAATGAAATTGAATTTATGTGGTGATCTAGTAAATCTACTACATGATGCTATTATAGCCAAAGAATCCATAAATTACATTTTCCATTAATATTATGTTGAGAATGCCATGCAGTGATTAAAATTGTGAACTTTAGAGCTAGCTTTGGCTCAAGTCACACTAACAACATGAAGCTGGCCAAGTCCTTTCGCTTCATGGCCATCCACTCTTCTTTTAATCTATACAAGAAGATGGCAGTGGTATCAATTTCATGAGTGATTAAGAGACTTAAAAATAAATACATTCTAAAAACGAAAAGCACTTAGACAATGACTGTCATAAAAATAACAGCTCAAAATCATAAATTGCATTCAGATTAAACATTTTCAGGCTAGTTTCCTCTGGGCCATGTTAGTGTTCAGCTCTGTTCTGTAGATCAGGGCAGCCCACATCACTTACTTCATTGTCAGCTCCACCTGGAGCCTGTTTTCTGTCACTGATTACGTGATGGCAGTAGTCAGGCCTTCAAGTAGAACTTACTTTATCACTCACTTTTTAAATTTTTGTTTTGCAGGTGTTTTTTTCTTAGATAGAGATACCACGGAGAGGAGAACAGATTACAGTTATTCAAAATGTTCAAGGAATCTGAATAGTTGGGTAACTTGGCTTTTTTTTTTTCTGTTGGGTTATTTGATATGGCTATATATCCACATATATGTGTATATTTACATTAATGTGATACACATTTACATTTCTGTATATGTGCTAATATACTCATGCATTTCATGAGAAGCTAATGTTACATATGTATTAATAGCATTAGTCCCTCATGAAATGTATGATTTAAAAAATATCTTCTTCCAGCCGGGTGTGGTGGTGCACGCCTTTAATCCCAGCACTCGGGAGGCAGAGGCAAGTGAATCACTGTGAGTTCGAGGCCAGCCTGGTCTTCAAAGTGAGTCCAGGACAGCCAGAGATACACACATAGAAACCTTGTCTCAAAAAAACCAAAAAATAAGAACTCTGAAAAATATCTCCTTCGATTTCAGATTGTCTTCTTATATTATTACTTTTCCTCTGCTGTGCAGGAATGTTTTGGTTTTATATAATATGATTTATTTTCCTTTTTGCCTTTACTTCCTGTTCCTTTGGTATCATAGCCAGTTCTTGCAAGCATTGCCCACCATGAATGTGTGGCAATGAGTGCTTTTCCCTCCCACCTTCCCTCACTCTGTCACTAAACCCACCCCTTGCTTTTTCTCTCTATCTTCCCCGCCCACCCATAAGTACTTGCTATGTAGCCCATAGTGGCCTCAAATTCGTACCAATCCTTTGCTTCAACCTTCCAGGTGCGATGCCTCTAGGCATGGACCACCATGCTAACACTGCTCTGTTTTCTAAAATAAAGGTGATGGTTTCGGGACTTATACTTCAGTCTTGTATCTTTATTTGCTCCCTATGATAGTGAAAAACGACTCAATTTCAGTCTTCTGCATGCATAGAACTGGTTTTCCCAACACGCTCTAGGGTGTTCGTGTCCCCTTTGTGCGTCCTGACACTTGAGAGAGAGTACCAGTTGAACATGGATGTGTTCATTTCTGGACCTTCTGTTTGGTCCCACTGGTCCCTGTGACTGCACTTGTCATAGTAGTCAATTATTTTGATAACTATTCATTCGTAGTACAATTTGACATAAAAAAGTACAATGCCTTCAGTTCCTTTTTTACTTCCCACAAAACAGCTTTGGCTATTTGAAATCTTTTATGGATCCAAGTAATTTTAAGGTTTTTTTTTTCCCTACTGTTAGGAAGTTTGCCTTTGGCTCCTTGATAAAATTGCACTGGATCTATGGACTGCATCGCGCAGGAGCTCACTGATGGTCGGCCTCTCAGTGGACACTAACACCCTAGCTTCTCAAAAAGCTCTCTTTATGACATTCCCTTGATACATTCAAAATAATTTTTTGGTCTAAAGTTATTGACAGTTTGATTTTAATCTTTCTAGGTTAAATGTTGTTTGAGTCTTCCTGGAGACCTCTGAACTTCATGTATTAGACTTCCATATCTCATCTCAGATCTGGGGGTGATTTTACCACTATTGTTAAAAAATGAAGTGTCTTCTCCCTTTCTCCCTGTCTTTCTAATTTCCATGATGCAAATGTTAGTTCTCTTGATGGCATCCCATATGTTCCATGGGCTTCCTCCATCTATTTTTATCCTTCCCAAATAAATGCGTCTAGGGAGTATATTCTCTCTTCTGTTGGATCAAGTTTGCTGTTGAGACTTTCCATTGAGTTTTCCATTTCGGTCATTTATTCTTCAGCTCCAGAAAGTGAAAATGGTTCTTCTCCAGGTCTCTATCTCTTTACTGAACACTTTTTTTTTTTTCTGAACTTGTATTATCTGCTTTCTTGTAGTTAGACTGAACTTCCTTTAAAAACATTATTATGAATTCCTTGTCAGGCAACTCACATATCTTCACTTTTAGAACAATCACTAGAATATTATTTTGTCTCTTTGATAGTGTCAAATTTTCATGTGTGTGTGTATGTGTGTGTGTATGTGTGTGTGTGTGTGTGTGTGTGTGTGTGTGTGTGTGTATTCCTTTAAGTCTTTCTGCTGTTGTCTTTGAGTTAAAGAAATCACTTGAGGCTGGAGAGATAACGCAGCATTTAAATACGTTAGCTGTTCTTCCAGAGGACCCAGGTTCAATTCCCAGCACCTACATTGTAGCTAACAACCATCTGTAACTCCTGCTTCAGATCCAGCACCCTCTTTGGGCTTCCACAGGTACCACATGCACGTGATGCACAGACATACAGACAAAACACACATAGATATAGAATGAATGAGTAAAAATATTTAAAGAAAAATGGGGGGAGGGAAGATTGGGAGGATACAAGGGATGGGATAAACATTGAGATGTAACAAGAATAAATTAATAAAAAAATGTTTTAAAAATTTAAAGAATGAATTATCATCTCCTTTTTTTATTGGCTGACTTCGGGAGAAGACAGGGTCCTGCAGTCACCCCACATAGGGACTCTGAGCCCCTAGAACCTTCCCTTTGAAGGATGGTAAGAAATCTTCTATGTTTGGCTGAAGGCAGTACCTTGGGGAGTTCTGGTTTGTGTGGTTCTGTCTACTTAATCCAACAGCATCAAGACAGTTGTTTACATATAGTTCTTGTTCAGGCAGTCTGCAGATTGAACACCTGTGTTCACTTTGAGAGTGAGATGTGAAGTTTGCAGAGCTTTTGGGCTACTATGATTCAGGCAAGGCATTTCTTTGGCCACATATTCCTAAGGATCTCATGAGGAGGTCCCTGGTGGGCTCTACATAGCAACCAGTAGGGTCTGTGACTAACCTTCTCCTTCATGGCCTCTTCTGACCTCTCACCCATGCCAGTCACTTCAGCATTCTAGGCATGGCAAACAAAAAAAATTTACTCTCCATAGCTTTTATATTTTACTCTGTTTTATTAAAGAACAAGCCATTGTCCTCTACACAATCAGAGGCAAGCTGATATGGTAACATGTGTCAATGCACACCAACAAAAAATATTGAGGTGCACTGAAATATTTAAGGTAATGTTCAGACAAAGATGGGCGTGCTTTCCAAGTGGAAAGGAGACTCATAATGAATGTCCAAGTGGCAATGAATGTCACAGAGGCTATCTAAAGCCTACACTGGGTTACTGGAATGCAGTCATACCAGTATTACCAACACAGGCCTGGTTTTCAAATTGGTTTATCAGAAAAGAAAGCCTTTTTGCCTAATCATAAGAAGACTATTGGTAAAAAGTTCAGTAGGCAGGAAAATGGCCAAATGATCAAGGTACTATGTTATTCATTTCAGATTGAGAAAAAATGTTTAGGTGAATGAAGTAAGAACCTATTTCTCAGGGCTGGAGAGATAGCTCAGAGGTTAAGGGCACTGGCTCCTCTTCCAAATTTCCTGAGTTCAATTCCCAGCAACCTAATGTTGGCTCACAACCATCTGTAATGAGATCTGGTGCCCTCTTCTGGTATCCAGGCATACATGCAGGCAAAACACTGCATACATAATAAATAAATGTTTTTGTTTTTTTTTTTTTTAAAGAATGGGGGGATTCAAAATGGCGGTGCTTAACACATACCTTGTTTGATCAGCAGGACAGCAGTGACTATTCAACAACCCAAGGACCAATCTGAGAACCATAAAACATTAACATGGGTAACCCACAGGTGAGAGGGATCCAAATTTTGTGGAACAAAGTTGTGTCCAGCCTCTGGTCACTGGGCAAAACCACAAAGTCCCAGGTTCCCACAGAAACAGGGACAGAGCCTCCAAAGGATAGAGCCATTCTTCTGGCTGGTGGGCAGGCATGCAGAGAACTAGCTGGGGACTGCCAAATCAGCAGCATCTGTGGTTCCTAGCACTGAGCAGACGCCATAGTTGGGATCACAAGCAGATCTGATCTCGGGTCACCCAGAAAAGCCACAGAGGGAGCTCCTGAGTTCCCTAACAGTCTCTGCTCGCCGGGGCCACCCAAAACACCTGGCTGGCAGGAAGCTCTTGAACTTCCAAGTGCACAGAACTGGATTGAGTCTGAAAAATCACCAGTGTTCTCTTGGTTCTAGCACCAACCAGACCCCTCAGTCGAGATTATAAGCAGATCTGATCTCAGGTCTCCCATAAAAACTACAGAAAGTTCCAAGGTCCAAGCAGGCACTAGGCATAAACTCTGACCACCACATCACAATATGAAGAGGCTACCATAAGAACACAATCAACAATCCCCAGGACCATTTGTTACCAGCAGAAACTGAAACCAGCAGTCCCTCCACAACAATGCCTGGAGATACTATCTCAGCTGGCACACAAGAGAAGGATTTCAAATCTGAGGTTATGAAAATGATAGAAATTATTATTTATGAAAATAAATCCCTCAAACTAGAACTGGAATACACAAAGAAAAAAAATTGAACAAATCATTTGAAGAAACTACAGTCAAATAGGAGAAAGAAATGAACAAAATGTTTCATGACCTAAAACAGGAGATACAAGCTATGGAAGAAAACACAATCTGAGATAATCTGTAAAACGGACACCCGAGAGAAGAGGGTAGGATCTACAGACACAAGTGTGACCAACAGAATTCAAGAGATGAAACAAATAATATCAGAAAATTGTCCATTTCCCTTCAACTTTCAAATTAGAAACAAAGGGAACAAGTCACAGAATCAACAAAACCAGGAGCTGGTTCTTTGAGAAAATCAACAAGATAGACAAACCATTAGCCGAACTAACTAAAAGGCAGTGAGACACTCTCCAAATCAACAAAATCAGAAATGAAAAGAGAGACATAACAACAGACACTTAAGAAATACAAAGAATCATAAGATAATACTTCAAAGGCATATATACCACAAAATTGGAAAATCTAAGGGAAATGAACAATTTTCTTGATCAATCCTACTTGCCAAAATTGAATCAAGAACAGACAAAAAAACTAAATAGTCCCATTTCCCCTACAGAAATAGAAGCAATCATTGATAGTCAAAAAAAAAAAAAAAAAAAAAAGCCCAGGGCCAGATGGTTTCAGCACAGATGGAACATTACCAAATTCATTCTATGATGACACAGTCACTTTGATACCTAAACCTCACAAAGACCCAACAAAGAAAGAGAATTTCAGACCAATTTCTCCTATAAGCATTGATGCAAAAATACTCAATAAAATACTCACAAAACAAACACAAGAACACATCAAAGATATGATTCACCACGACCAGGTGGGCTTCATTCCAGGCAAGTAGGGATGGTTTAATATATGGAAATCCATCAATGTAATCCACCATATAAACAAACTGAAAGAAAAAAACCACATGATCATCTCCTTAGATTCAGAAAAAGCATTTGACAAAATCCAACACCCATTCATGTATAAAGTTTTGGAGAGATTAGGGATACAAGGCACATACCTAAACATAATAAAGGCTATATACAGCAAGCCAATAGACAATGTCAAATTAAATGGAGAGATACTCAAGGAAATTCCTCTAAAGTCGGGGAAGAGACAAAGCTGCCCACTTTCTCCATATCTCTTCAATATAGTTCTTGAAATTCTAGCCAGAGCAATAAGACAACAAAAGGAGATCAAGGGGATCCAAATGGGAAAGGAAGAAGTCAAATTATTCCTATTTGCAGATGATATCATAGTGTACATAAGTGTCCCCAAATTTCCACCAGAGAATTCTTATAGCTGATAAACACCTTCAGCAAAATGGCTTGATACAAAATTAACTCCAAAAAGTCAGTAGCCTTCCTATATACAAATGACAATTGTGCAGAGGAAGAAATTAGGGAAACTACACCCTTCACTATAGCCATAAGCAATATAAAATATCTAGGAGTTACTCTAATCAAGTAAATGAAGGACTTGTTTGAAAAAAAAAAAAAACCTTCAAATTTCTGAAGAAAGAAATTGAAGCTGACATCAGAAGATGGAAAGATCTCCCTTGTTTATGGATCGGGAGAATTAACATAGTAAAAATGGCCATCTTAACAAAAGCAATTTACATATTCAATGCAATCCCTATCAAAATACCTACACAATTTTTAAAGACATTGAAAGATCAATTCTCAACTTCATATGGAAAAACAAAAAACCCAGAATACCTAAAACAGTCCTGTACAATAAAAGATCCTAAGGAGGAATCTCCATACCTGATCTCAAGCTACACTATAGAGCAACAATTATTAAAATAGCATGGTACTGGCACAGCAATAGGCTGTTTGATCAATGGAATCAAGTTGAAGACCCAGAAATGAATCCACACACATATGGTCACTTGATTTTTGACAAAGAAGCCAAATCTATTCAATGGGAAAAGGATAGCATCTTCAATAAATGGTGCTGGTCTAACTGGATGGCTACATGTAGAAAAATGCAATTAGATCCACATTTATCACCATGCACAAAACTCAAGTCCAAGTGAATTAAAAACCTCAACATAAAACCAGAGACACTAAATCAGTTAGAAGAAAAAGTAGGGAAGAGTGTGGGACATATTGGCGCAAGAGACAACTTCCTGAACAGAACACCAACAGCCCAGGCCTTAACATCAACAATCAATAAATGGGACCTTATAAGGCTGAGAAGCTTCTGTAATGCAGAAGACACAAGTCAACAGAACAAAGCAACATCCCACAGACTGGGAAAAGATCTTCACCAACCCTACATCCAAATGGCTAAGATCAAAAATTCAAGTGATGGCACATGCTGGCAAGGATGCAGAGAAAGGGGAACACTCCTCCATTCCTGGTGGGAGTGCAAACTTGTACAACCACTTTGGAAATCCATCTGGCACTATCTCAGGAAATTGAGAATAAGTCTACCTCAAGACCCAGACATACCACTCCTGGGCACATACCCTAAAGAGGGTCCACCATACAACAAGGACATTTGCTCAACTATGTTCATAGAAGCCTTGTTCATAATAGCTAGAATCTAGAAACAACCTAGTTGTCCCTCCACTGAGGAATGGATAAAGAAACTATGGTTCATTTACACAATGAAATACACTTCAGTTATCAAAAACAAAGAAATCTTGAAATTTGAAGGCAAATGGATGGACCTAGAGACAATCATCCTGAGTGATATAACTTAGACCCAGACACATGGCATATTCTCATTCATAAGCAGATACTAGCCCCTTAATTCAGATTAACCACATTACAAAACAGAGACTGATATGCCAACCAAGGTCCATGTGGGATGTGGACCTAGACCTTCTGCTCAGATGTAGTAGATAGACAGCACAGTCTCCTTGTGGGTCCCACAATATGGGGAGTACGGACTACTTCTGACATGGCCTCAGGCCTCCTAATGTTGTTCACTTCCCCTCTTGCCAGGCCACAGAGGAAAAGGTTGCAGGTAGTACAGAAGACAGTGGATAAGCTGAGGTCAGACATTCAGGGAGGAGGGCTCCCCTTTCTAAGGACTAGAGAAGGAAGGGAAAGAGGGTGAGGGAGGGGATGGGATTGGGAGGTGACGAGGGAGGGAGCTGCTATCAGGATGTAAAGAATTCAAACTGCAGAACAAGCAGGTAAGTTATATTGCTAATCCCACTACATGGGAATAGCTCTGAGACTGACTGAGATACCAAGGTCTATGCACAGATTCTCTGTGACTTATTATTTGAAGCCATTCTTAGTATAGCATGAAGGAAGATTTGCAGGTGTCTTAACTTCTGCCCATACAATGAGCTGAGAACCAACCTTAATTGTTCTGTGCATCCTGCACACCTCATATAATTATAACGTTAGAGCTGTATAACGCTTGTGAGAAATTATGTTTTCAGAGCAAAAGAACTGGACACAGATGCTGGATCAGACCTGACAGGATTCACTCCTCTCAGCATGCTGGACACTGACATCCTGCATCCTCCATATTCCATCCCCAGATGCCTCGGTTGCTATTACTCATTAGAACTGGACAGCTTCCAGGACAGAGTTGTAGAAAGCTTCTGATCCCAATTGATCCAGAATTTATACAGGACTCCTATTAAGCCTGGAATTTCTCAACATTTAAAAACTGGACCACAAATGCTATCCCTGGCTTGCTTAACCATTTTCCCCAATTTGGGGGGTTGGGGGAGGCTTCAGTATTATTTGCCCTAAATCATCCTGAAGAAACTTTAAGAGAATGACATCTCATTTCCTCTAAGGGGGGGTGGGTTGCATAGGTTTCTGTTTGCTCTCTTGGTCCACAGATGCTTATTTTCATCAGGAGTTGGTTATAAGTTATTATTGGCCTTACACAGAGAGAAAACTAGGTTGGACTCCAGGATATCTCCCTTTTCCTTTACCTTTCTTTCATAGGTAAGGAGATAGGAGCTGGAAATAAAGAAAAGGGGATATAGAAATATAGAGAGAGGATAGAACAAAAGGTAGATTATTGAATCTACTCCTAAACTCAAGGCCTTAATTGTTACTCACAAATAAGGTTATTTTTAATTTGTTGATATAGAATTTCATATATGGATACAAATAAATGTAATTATAATTGGTACAGAATTCAAATCTAAGATTATTATTCACACACACAATATATATATATATATATATGGTATTATACCTATCCAACTCAATTATAATACAAGGTTTATTTCTAATACCTTGAAAGTAGTGCTGCAGCCTATTTCCTAGGATAATTAAGCAATACAAGCTAATTGTTAGTTGAAAAAATCATGGTCATGTCAAATACTAGTCTAATTTTATCACAAGAATTTATATACTAGGTCTAACAGACAGATATGATTCTCTGGATATATAAGATAAAAGAGTTAAATAAGGTCTTCAAAAGCCTCAGAGGCCTACAGAATATGGCATTTAAAGATGTTTTTATTATTCTAAAGATTCTTTGACAAGACAAGTTAACTCCTGGCAACCGACCTCAAAGAAGATGATGAGCATCAAGGAACCTCCTTATGGAGGTGGCTTCAAATATGGCAAACCAGCCACTTGGCAAAACATCATTGTTTCTTCCACACACAGAATTCTGCCTAAAGTGGGCAAAGTTAGATGCAGGCAGAATCAATGGCCAAACTCTGCCAAGACAATAATTCCTGCCTTACAAATATGTCTGGCAGAGCTATTGGGTCAGAAGGCCGAAGATGATGCTCCAACATTATAGAGAGTGTTGAGAAACTGTTCAGGCAGTAAACTGTCTCAGTCTTTTTTTTTTTATTTTGGAAGCTGCTACGTACAGACTTCTGGTTCACTCAGGTATTTAAGTTTTATTCCTTCTCAAGTCTCTGATGGGGTTGAAGACCAAATAGTTTAGTCTTACCATTAAGCTTAGTTGGTTAGGAGTTAAGATGTTTTTAGATCAAGATAGATGTTTTAAATTAATAAAGATGAGATATGATAGATATTGATTTTCATTCAGAAATTTAGACCAACAAGATAGGAAAGATGTATACTTCAACTTTGCCAAATACAAATAGCCAAAACACTATGAAGGTAACATTTATATAATTCATGATTGTCTCGTGATTCTTCCTGTTGTATGTAGTTTATTTTGTTAATGTGTAATTATTTAAATGTATATGTTAAAAAAGAAACATAATTTTAAAAGAATAATAATATAAAAAAGAACCTATTTCTCACATTTCTGGAGATACAGGTAGGGGGTAGATTAGGTGAGGTCCCTCTCACAGTGACCTTATATGGCCCCGTACGGCACATACAGATGGATACAAAGAGGAAGGCAGTAACTCCAGTGTCTCTTCTTGCAAGATATGCATCTCTTCATGGTACCCTCATGATCTCATCTAAACCTAAAGCTGTCCCTTCTCCAAACACCACCACATCAGAGTTATGGCTTCAAAACAGGAAGCTCGGAAGAAGAGGCACACAGTCAGACACACTAGACACCAAATTGGAAAATGGTACTATGGATGGCTGGGCTATTTTTTGTCTGCTTCATTGAACTTTTCACTCCGCTTCATTGAATTCCATTCACTCTAATTCTCAAAAGATAGCTCCATATTCACATTGGTTGGAGTGCAAAACACATGCCAACGTGGTGTCCGTTGATGGTGATGAGCATCACATGGTTAAGATGAGAAAAACCCTCTTAAGGTTCTTTCCAGCTCAGCTCATAGACCCACCCACGGGATTTCCCTGGACCTTCCCAGCAGTTTGGAAAACAGAAGCGTGGAAGAAAATGGAGTTTTGTGTAGCCCGCCCCCACAAGCATTAGAGTTATAGAAATTCTATTCACAGTAGGAGGCTATGAAAGCCTTTTCAGAAAGGAAAGTAAAACCCCTGGCCCAGGGACTCTTCACCACTCTTCTAGGATCGGATCAGTGGATCAGGTTGAGCACATGCCCTGGGGAGCTGGCAGCAGGCTGTGATGCATGAGTTAGGGCTTTGATGCTGACCTGAATTCATAGAAGAAGAGAAAAGTGTCTCTGCCAGTCTGGGTTGCTGCTGACAAGAAGAATATTGATTAGGGCTGATGACAGAACACTCCTGCTCAACTCCTACTGGAAGGCTTGTCCCAGTCATTCTAAATTTCAATCAACTTCCGTGCTGCTGGAGATTCTGCATCAACTAGATAAGTGGAAGAATGGCAGGCATCTTGCTGTGTCGTTCAAGCTGACCTGGAACTTGCAACCTTCCTTCCCTAGCCTCCTACAGAGTGCCAGGATCGCACACCATGCCTCCTGAGTGCCAGAATCCCACACTATGCCTCCCAACTGCTAGGATCATACCACCATGCCTCCTGAGTGCCAGGATCACACACCATACCTACTGAGTGCCAGGATCACACACCATACCTACTGAGTGCCAGGATCACACACCATGCCTCCTGAGTGCCAGGATCACACACTATGCCTCCCAAGTGCCAGGATCATACCACCATGCCTCCCGAGTGCCAGGATCACACACCATACCTACTGAGTGCCAGGATCGCACACCATGCCTCCTGAGTGCCAGGATCCCACACCATGCCTCCTGAGTGCCAGGATCACACACCATGCCTACTGAATGCCAGAATCACACACCATGCCTACTGAGTGCCAGGATCACACCAGCATCTTTCCAAGCTGATGCATTGTGTTTGGACTTCCCACCCCTGTATCAGGGCCCTTCACTCTGTTTGTCCTTCTGACTGAGCAAGTAGGAGGGGTTGCAAGGACCTCTCCGTTATTATCAAAGTCTCTAGGGTCAGATCTCTAGCCCTGCCATTCCTAATGCTCTTGACTCTGCCAACTAAATCGGTCAATTAAAGAAACAAGTAATGGTGAAAACCACAGGAAGGAGATTTATTCAACGTGGCCATATTGGGAATACGAACAAAGAGGTCAGGCAATCCCCACAAGGCCATGTTTGGGGTCCTGACATGAGATTTAAACAGGAGAGAAGAGGTCAGCATATTCAGGCAGTCCTGGTCGAGGTGTGGCCCTAGCGACCATCACTGTCTGGGTTGCAGCTCTCCTGCCAGGTGGACTGATGGACTACCAGAGCCATGTAGCATCTCTCTAGGAAACAAACTCCTCTTCAGGCTAACACCAGGACCACAGACATTTTTCTTGTCTTATGTGGGGTCCATTGTCTCAATAGTCTTAGAGCCAACAGAGGGAACACAAGTGTTTCTTTAGAATATCCTCCGTCCTGCCATCTGACCTGTCCCACGGCTTAGTGCTCACGTTAGTTAAGACAGGGCACAGCTCAGACATTTTTACTTTAGATTATGAAATCATGGGATGATTTCCCAGGGAGCTTAAACCAAGTTGCTCGGGCTCCAAGCCTGGCTCTGCTAATTGGTTCAACAAGTGTCTCTCACTGGGCCTTGGCTGATCAGCGTTAGTGCTGTGACAGCTGGGCACATGGAAGAGTGTCCACCTGGCTCACAGCAAACCCTGGGTAAGCGTCAGCAGTTAGGACTGTCATTCCAGCATCCTGGGACTTCCTGGGTCCCCTTTCTCTCACATTTGATACAATTAGAGTGTTTGGTGGTGGTGGTGGTGGTGGTGGTGGTGGTGGTGGTGGTTCTGAATTTATTTTTTAATTTATTTATTTATTTCTGTATTTTATGTATATAGCTGTTTTGTCTGTATGGCTGCACAAGGGCATCAGATTCCATGGGACTACAGTTAGATATAGCTGTGAGCCACTATGTAAGTGCTGGGAATTGAACCCAGGATCTCTGGAACCACTGGGTCTTCTCTTAACCACTGAGTCATCTCTCCAACCCCTGCTTTGAAGTTCTTGGTGTTGTTTGAGAGTCTTAACTGTGTCACCTTGGCTGGCCTAGAACTTGCTATGTAGATCAGGCTAGACTCAAACTTACAGAGATCCTCCTGCCTCTGTCTCTCAAATCCCGGGATTAAAGGCATGTACCACAATTCTGGCAGGAATGGTGCTATATATAAAGGAATGAGATACAGAGTTAAGCATACTTATTTTTATATCTGTCTTCTTTGTGCCTTTTGATCATCAATAAAAATTTAGTAAGCATTTAATTTGACACTTGATTATCCAAAAAAGCAATTATAGCTACGTTTGTATGTATAACTCATTTAGGTACTATGCATATATTTATGTATCTACTTACAAAATTACAATAGAACAGCCGAGCTTAGTGGTACAGTCCGGTGAGTTCAGCTACTCTAAGGGCTGAGGCAGGGGAGTTGCAAGCTCAAAGCCAGCCTGCCTGGGCATCTTTTTTTTTTGGGGGGGGGGTCTTTCGAGACAGGGTTTCTCTGTGTAACCTTGACTCTCCTAGACTCGCTTTGTAGACCAGGCTGGCCTAGAACTCGCAGAGATCTGCCTGCCTCTGCCTCCCAAGTGCTGGGATTAAAGGCGTGTGCCACCACTGCCCAGCTTGCCTGGGCATCTTAAAAGAACCATGACACAAAGAGACCAGGAGAGTATCTCAGTCATTCATCCATAAAGCTCCAAATTTAACCCACAGTACCCACCACCACCACCCCAAGCTTACATAACCATAAATTCACCTGCTCTCACCTCTACAACTCTAACTGCATTAAAGTTTGGTGGCGAGTCTTACAGAAGGTTTCATATTTGCGCTAATGCTAAGCATACACACATAGAGAGAGCTACAGATAACAATACCATAGATCCAGGATAGGCTAGGAGTCCGTGAATTTCAGTCTTCAGTGTACTCTTTTCTGTTAACAATATGTAGGAGATGTCATCTTATTAAGATGTAGAGGTAGCTCACTTTTCAACGCTGCCTTGGCCCATAATATATGCTAGACCCCTTCCATGTCAAAAAGTGCACACTTCCCTCATCACTTTAGCGGCTCACTTAACCTCGCTGTGAGAATTTACCACAATGCTGTGTTAGTACACTCCTAAATTGACCTTCCTTTCACTGAGAGCAATGTTGCCACGCAGCCACCTACATTTGTATCACTTCTAGGGGGCTTCGGAGATCAACAGCCACCAACAATTTTATATTTTTATTACATTTTTCACTTTAAGTTTTAGCACATAGTCCGTGTTGACACATAGGACTTGAGGCATGCAGCTTGCCACCTCCTCTCTAAAGAAGAAAGAAATGAGTCCCTTTCACCTCCGCACTAACTGCTCCTTATGGCCTCCCCACTGAAGGCACGGAGCTCAGACCAAAGCGAGCCAGCCTGTTTCTCTTGGTTACAAACCTGTGTCATAATGCATATCAATTGCACCAGGGGAAGGGACAGTGGAAACAGTGGTTTGGGCCGTGAACAGTTATTGATGAGCTAGCTACAGCTCACCTTGCTATGAGAGCCGGCCTTGTTGCCGGGTTAAATTGGAGTTAGTAAATACACAATTATTCAGCTTGTGTCTTGGTAATAAATGTGCCTCCAGGCAGTGAACCTGCCAGTCCTCAGAGTACCACTTTCCTGATTAAGGAGATAAAAAGTGGATATTGTAGACAGGGTCATTTCAAGAGTAATGAATCCTTGCTCTGTCACTGTACTTTGCCCACAGGGAGAAAAGCTTGAGCAGGATGAGGCATTCTAGAACATCCAGGTGTGATATGAGGAAAGTCAAATCAGAGATGACTGCTGCTGGGCCACGGAAAACCAGCAAGCTCCACGGTAGCCAAGAAATGACAAGCCGGGTAACTAAGTACGTCTCAGGGTGAAGCCTTATTGAATTAGCTTAATACCTTATTGCATGATCAATAACAATGTATTTATTCTGTACTATGGCCTTGAGCGACTTTTCATTAGAAATTTAAATGGCCTTAGAAAACTGCTATCAATTTAGAATGCATCCAGGAGATACCAAACCTGGCCCCAGAACAAAAGGCGAGTGGAAACAGGGTTCATCCATTGTTTAAGTCAGAAAGAGACTGTCAAAAACACTCCTCCTTGACAGCGCTGGGGTAGCTCATGTTTTCTGCCCAAGCCTGACATTTGCAAAGAAGGCTATGGCCCATCACACACACACACACACACACACACACACACACACACACACACACACACAGAGAGAGAGAGAGAGAGAGAGAGAGAGAGAATGAAATAGATCAACAAAGTGCTCACAACTTCCATAGCTAGCAACACACAGATAACTGTCGAGATCCTGGATGTCATAAGATTGGAAAAGATAAATGTATTATTTCAAGTCAAATGCATTGCTGAGCGGCCAGGACTCTGCGTCACTTTCTGTCAGTGCTCACCTGGGCTGTCTTGGATTCCTCTTAAATTCCATGCTGGAGGACAGCCAGAAAGGAACTTCCAGGATAGCTTTGGGGACCTTAAGTGTACATCCTGACAGCGGCCCTGACAAGATAACTGATGTTGTATGCAAGAGCCTCTCAAACTCAGAGCATCTGGTGCTGGTGCCACTCTTAACTAGGCCGGGGGGCGGGGCGGGGAGGGGAGGGCTGATGTGTGTATTCTAGGAATTGTACAGTGTTTGGCTACAGCCCTGACCTCCACACTAGGTACCCATGTCCCGTTTTCCCAGCATGGCAACCAAAAACTGGTCTCCACACACTGTCAAATGGCCCCTGAAAGGCAATTCATCTCAGGTTAGGAACCACAGACGCAAAGGTATAAACGCGGCAGCCTTCTTGCTCCTAACTGGATGGTTCTGGGTGGCTTTGGAGATCCCTGAGGGATGGGCTTCTGGAGAACCTTTGCTTGCAGCCACTCTCTGCTTCAGCCGCTCTGCCGCTTCACCCCTACCTCCCAGTTCTCAGGCCCTTTCCCCTCAGAATGATTCCCAAATGGAAAAGCCTCACCTCAGTCTCTCCTTCTGAGGAGCCCAGTCTAAGGCAACCTAAGTGGTTAGAGGCAGGTGGCATTATTAGAAGGACCTTTGCTGCCCTGCCACTAGGCTATGTTGCAACTCGTGTGTGTGTGTGTGTGTGTGTGTGTGTGTGTGTGTGTGCGCGCGCGTGCGCGCGCGCACGCGCACAGATCTCTTTGGTTTCTTTAGAAGAAAGACAAACAAGGGGAACAGTCCATTCTGAGTACTGACATACTAATTCATCCTCTTTCTCCCTCGCTTTCTGGCACAGCCGTCTTCTTTGTTCCACAGCGAGGCTTTCCTTGGTCTGAGGACACTCCCCTTTTGCCTTCATCATTTATCCCTTAAGAGCAGTGAGCGTTCTCTACCTCTCTGTTCTAGAACCTTCTTTGCTTTCTCTCATCTTCACCCATCATCCTCAGAATGTCTGAGGCCCTCCCTGATGCTCTCCTCCTAGTTTACCTACTTTTTTGGGGGGTTGGTTTTTTCGAGACAGGGTTTCTCTATGTTAACTTGGTTGTCCTGGACTCGCTTTGTAGACCAGGCTGGCCTCAAACTCACAATGATCCACCTGCCTCTGCCTCTGCCTCCCGGGTACTGGGATTAAAGGCGTGCGCCACCCAACATGCCTAGGCAGAGCTGTACACTCTCTGAGCATCGTGGCTTAAAACCCTCAACACTGATGACTTTTTTTTAACCTTCTCTTTCCAGTGGGTTTTATAAGTGTAAGAGAAAGAACACAGACAATGTTTGAGCAATGTGGCATAAGTCAACTGTCTGAGATACCCAATCCAGTCACATATTCCCTAAGGAAAAAATGCATCCAAAAATTTAACAGTGATACTATAAAGGCAAACATCTATTACTTTATTGAACTATTAGAGGTGTATCAAAGCAGAACCAGGCATGCTTTAGTGTCGACATCTGAAATAAACAGCTGATTTTAAAAAGCCCTGTCCCTCTGTGATGGAAGGGAAAATAAAAAGAGCTGTGTGAACACGTCTTTGCCTGGCCGGAGATTTTCTCTAAATCCCTGTTTACTACTCAAGACTTCAGAATGAGATCTTGTACACCACTAAGCTGCTGCCTTTTATTTTCCAAGTGGCCTTGAGATACATCTCAAAATGAAGATAAAAATAAAAATGATCCCTTTCTGATGAGCCTGCTAAGCCAAACGAATAAAATCAATAAAAGTGCAATTAATTTGGATTCATTTGGCCTGAAGAAGCATGAGGCAAAATAAGGAAGTGTGTTTGCCAGGGTGGGTGATGTAGCTTTTGGCCAGAAATCCTGCTTCCGAAAGCACCCACCTCAGATCTAGCAGCCATAATAAACTCTCCCTGTCCTACACACTCATAAATCCTTGTAGCAACCAAGATGCGCTGGTCTCCTCCCTTCAACCTGCACATAGCCATTCCAGACACTAATTTAGAATATTAATTACACCTCAGAAAATTGCATTAAGACTCAGAAGACATCATTCCATAACCTTTTAACTATTAAAAAAAAAAAAAAAAAAAGCTCGATTATCTACAGAGGTGGGTCTCTCTAAGCACGTTGCACCCAGTTCTCAGGAATACAGGTGAAAAGGATGATGCTGGAGGTTGGTTATCTGAGTGTGTCTCCCAGTATTGCAAACACTGTCTCCAATGCAGATGTGCCGGGAGGTGGGGATCTAACAGGAGGTGATAGGCCATGAGGGCTCTGGCATCAGTGGAGTAACGCCCTTATACCAGGGCAAGTTGCTTAGGTCTAGGGCGGGTTGCTATAAAAGTGAATCTGTTCTTTACAAGGCACATTCACTCTCCAGATGAAGCCTGATGCTGGACATTCCAGCTTCCAAGTAAATGGATAGGAACAAACTGTTAACTGTTAGGAACAAAAGACTATGCGGTTCCAATGTCGACTCCTTACTCACTGATGCTCTGGCTTAAGGAGGTGAATGTTTGGTTGGTAGCTGGGGTTAGGTGATGTCATCAGAGCCAAGTCCTCAGGAGTGGCATCGGTGTCCATATAAGACAGCTAAGACAGCGTGCCTCCTTTGCCCAGCATGAGAAGGTGTGGTGAAAAGCCAGTCAGCTGTGGGCCAGGAAGCCATGTGGACCGCAGAGTGAGTCGACCAGCACCTTGACCTTGAGTTTGCAGTGTCCAGAACCAGGAGAGCACAATGTTTGTTGTCTAACTCACTAGTTGATAGTTGGTTTTGGTTGTGTCCCAAAATAATGAAGAAAGTCATTGATTAGAAATGTAATCTACACTTTATGCAAGTTTTACTAAACAAGGGAGAAGTTAAGTGGGATCTAGTACGGGAGACCACAGAAGGACCTCAGGGAGAACACTGTGGTGTGAACACTACCCGGGCTTCAGTGGGTGTGTGACCATCCCTAGGTTGGAGGCTGGGGCCTCAGAGGTCAGTGATATAGAGAGTCCTAGAGAGCTTGAGCTCATGTTG
Source organism: Acomys russatus (assembly GCF_903995435.1). Lineage (NCBI taxonomy): Eukaryota > Metazoa > Chordata > Mammalia > Rodentia > Muridae > Acomys > Acomys russatus. Next base: position 23,976,911 of record NC_067164.1, on the reverse strand, counting down.
TCTGAGACTGTGGGCAGGGGCAGAGGGAGTTTCTGTGGGGGCCTCAGTGAAGGAAATGGGTCGGTATTTGTTATCAGGGTCTAAAGTGAATTTACCTTAAGAAAAAAAATCTCAGACGGGTGAAGTGGCACACATCTGTAATTTCAGGGCCTTGAGAGGCTGAAGTCATGGGTCATTGTGAGCTCAAGGCCACTAAAGATTGCATAGAGAGACCCTACTCAGACATGATGAGGACTGAAAATAAGAAGCTACTGGAAAAATTTGCAGTAACCTCAGCCAAGTGTCTATAGCATTCTCAGTGTCTCTAGCAGTGCATATGTACCATTAGGAAAGTACCGTGCAGTTGTATGCTAAACTATATCTGAATGTAGTTTGTTTCTGCAATGGGCAAAGCCACAATTCCCTTATGAAAGGTAACCACACACATTAGTTCATGAATAAGGCAGGAGGGAAGCCACATAAACGGAACAAAAAATTCAAAGAGCTGCAGTGAGCAGATTTCAGAGTTTAATGTGTGGGATAGTTCTGAGTCTGAATAATCTTGTAAGGAAAGAGATTAATCGTCTCATTCCCTGATGAATCATCATCCTTTTTTACAATGTCGTTATCTCCCCCCAGCAAAAAAGCGACTATTAAAAGCATACTGTGCGGCTCCGTATTTCTTCCTCCTAATTTACCTCCACATCCCGTTCCTTCAGTTTACAAATAGCAAAATTGTTTTCTGAAAGTCTTCACACTGCCCGATGGATCTGGGACACAGAGAGAGAGAGAGAGAGAGAGAGAGAGAGAGAGAGAGAGAGAGAGAGAGAGAGAGAGAGAGAGACAGACACAGAGAGAGACAGACACAGAGAGAGAGAGAGAGACAGAGAGACAGAGAGAGACAGAGACAGAGAGAGACAGAGACAGACACACACAGAGAGAGAGAGAGAGAGAGAGACAGAGAGAGACAGAGAGAGACAGAGAGAAACAGACACATACACAGAGAGAGAGAGAGAGAGACAGAGAGACAGAGAGAGACAGAGACAGAGAGAGACAGAGACAGACACACACACAGAGAGAGAGAGAGAGAGACAGAGAGAGACAGAGAGAAACAGACACATACACACAGAGAGAGAGAGAGAGACAGAGACAGAGACAGACACACACACACACACACAGAGAGAGAGAGAGAGAGAGAGAGAGACGGGGGGGGGGACACGACTATATATATATATATATTGCTCCTTGTATTATCAGCAGCTGGAAAGCTAAGACCATCCATTTGCATTTTTTGCTGAGGATGCTTAGGAACCTTTTCATCCACAGATGTCCTGGCTCCCACCTGCTGATACCCAAAGCTGCATTGTACCGGGAAGATCAAGATGGAGGAAGCGGAGTTATCTTTTTTTTTTTTCTGTTCATTCAACATGTACACTATCGAGAACAGTGTTAAGCACTGTGCTGGGTGCTTGTGAACACAAGACAGGATGGCATCGCCCAATGTTCCACTGAGAGGGAAAGGCAAGGAACAGACTGTTAATGGTGCTATGACATCTAAATTGATGCTTCAATGGTGGGAACAAATTATTCAGGCCCCATGGAAAATGTGCAAAGAAGTTGGGTGGAGATAAAATGATGCAAGAAATTAATAGATTGAAGGAAAAGGAAGCCTGACCTCAAAAGTTCCTAGAAGCCACGTTAACAATGTCTGGCTTCAAGGGAAGGCAAGCATACATTTGCCAGCTGTAAAACATATAAACTGTTTACTATGTACTTTGTGGTCACAGATAAAAATTATTTCAAAGCAATCTTTGCCAAGCTGTGACTTTGGCTGCTGTCTTCTCATTTAGGAGTGCCGCCTTTCACCTGTTCT